>NW_018164798.1:942260-944128 GCF_001263595.1 Phalaenopsis equestris | reverse complement strand
TATTCGTGTGATTGTTTCACACAAATATAAGCCCTAACTAAATAAAATTGACAGGATGAAACACTTAAATACTTCTCCTCAAAACTGAAGCCAAACATTAGGATAGCTTGGGAAGTCACCAGGGTTCTCCTCTGGATCCATGACATCCCCTAGTTCTTCTTTTTTTGGGTTTTATAATAAAATGTTCCAAATTTCAACCAAATCCCTTTTCACACCTCTACGTCCGATTTTGTTAAAGAGACCTACCTTTTGAGATTTTTTGAACATAATATTTCCTGATTTTTATCGAGAGTCTTCTTAAGTGACTTCGGTCATTTAGGATGTAATTAACTATAACATGTCCAAACCCAGCTTAATATAAACCCTATATATTCCTTTATATTAAATAGGGGAACTTTTCGGCAAATACAAAGGTTTCGCAGACCGAACGGACGTCATACTTTCCTTAATTTATTTGATCGAGCCTCATCCTCAAGTCTTGTGTTTATCCTTTGGGATAGATACAGGATTTGAGGTACAGTGCTCTTTCATTTTAAACTATGAAAAATATGGGGTCAGTTTGATTTTGTACTTCAACGTCCTTCTGAAACGGGGGACGAGATTTCGATTCTTATGACCGATAGCTTCTTACGGGCAACTCACCACAAACCAACTCGAAATAGCGCCGACAGTATGATCTATTCATCTCTTAGTTGAATGGCCCTTTGCAGGTCATCTACAGCGTTCTCCTCACCGGAAAGTGGAGCATCGCATCCGGATGTAGCAACCCTTGTCTCGATGACATTTATCTCCATGAACTCTTCATCAAGATAATCTGTGAAATTGAAATTTTCATCCTCAACACCTACTCCTAGCTCTCTAGTTAACTCAAAAATCTTAGCCCTGAGCTTCTCCACTTTATCCTCCATCATTTTCTCTTGAATCACTTTAAGATCTAGTGGTCTTTCTGGAACATCAACGAGTTCTACAATAGGTTTTTTAGCAACGATGGTAGCAACCTCTAGTACATCAAACTTATGCTTCATTTCCTGGAACAACTTTATGGGCACATCAGAATGTACTTGTCTGGAAACCTTAGGTACCCACACCTTCTTCTTTGACGTTGATGCATTGGGACGGGTGTCTCAGAGGAGGCATCTATGGGTCAAAGAGAGGCATGCTCCTTATGGCGCAGACCAAGTACATCAACAAACAACTTCTTCCCTTTATCTTTCCCTGGGAAGTCGTCACGAACAATGGGATGTGGTACCCATCTTGTAATCCTTAAAATGATGGTGGTAGAATCTGCGATGGTAGCAACAACATTGACTCAATTTCCAAGAAATCTTTGGAATTGATGAGCAAGTCCGACATCCTTTAAATTTCTTTCTTCATTAGGGGTCCTCATATCCTACTCGCTTAAGCAACTTAGTGACAGTACTCCCATCCTTAGCAGCAAATCTTTCGAATACATTATGAACTTTGGTGATAGGAGTGGCCTTCTCCCTTTCCTTACCACAAACATGAGGTAACGGCAGAGCAGAAGCGAACATACAGATGCTGTCATCCCTAGTGGTATCCATCAATGGATGGAACCTACTTCCTCATAGGAGAGGGACAATCTAAGGTAATCCAAGTTCCTCTTGGTGAGGAATCTAATCAATAGGGTCTATCTTTATAGTTTAGAGCCCAGCAGCCCTCTGAATTCTGTGCTTTTAGTTCCTCTTCTTTGACTTCGTCAACGGCACAGACTTAGAACTGAAACCGACTTTAAACACTGATGGTAGGTAGCAAACGCATCAGTTGAATCCTCCTCAATCAAAACTTCTTTTCCTTTTGTAGACTGTATTGTAGGCATGTTGACCTCACTTTTGATTGAGGTCTAGAAA
>NW_018164798.1:941217-942160 GCF_001263595.1 Phalaenopsis equestris | reverse complement strand
TTATACCAAGCAAGGCAGGGATTGGTTTGATCTTTGTCACGCTGGATAAGGGTATGTTGAGGTTTTTTAATACCACCTGACAGAGCCATGTACCAACAATGAAGCAGAATATGAAGCCTTAATCACCAGATTGGAATTGGCTATTTCGATGGATATAACGAACATTGTCATTTATGGTGACTCTCAACTTGTCATCCAGCAAGTCGTTAGACAATACAGAATTCTAAAACCAAGATTAGTAGAATACCATCTGTACGCGATGAAGCTCCTGGAGCAGATTCCTGAGGTGACATTCTACCGGATTCCTCAGAGAGATAATGCTCATCCCGACGCTTTAGCAAAACTCGCTAAGGAAATGACGTGTCCCCCGGAGGATTCCATTGATGTCATGGTGCAAGGAAGATGAGTTTTTTCTCGAAACGACTTCAAAACTCTACACAAGCTTGGAAAAGAAGAAACCGTAAATGCAGTTGTAGGCATTAATAAAGATTGGCGCAAGCCATTAATAGAATATTTGCATACTGGAAAGCTGCCAGAAAACAAGTCTGAGGCATACCACATCACAAGAAGGGCCATGTCTTACGCCCTGGTGGGAAATGTTCTCTACAAAAGATTGTTCGACTAAATGTGGCTACGCTGTTTGAGCAGAGCCGAGACACAGAATATTGTCAAAGAAGTATTGTCAAAGAAATGTGGCGTTCACCAGTCGGGACCAAAAATGAAAATGAAGATTAAAAGACTCGGATATTATTGGTCAGCAGTGATGTCCGATTGCATGGATACTGCCAGAAGATGTCACCAATGCCAGGTACATGGGGTGGTCTTACACCAACCTCTGAATGTGCTACACCCAATTGTTGCCTCGTGGCCATTTGAGTGTTGGGGCACAGACATAATAGGTCCAATAGACCCTCCATCTTCTAAAGGACACAGATTCATACGT
>NW_018164798.1:940154-941068 GCF_001263595.1 Phalaenopsis equestris | reverse complement strand
AAAGCACAAAGATCAACAATTTTGTCAGAAGACATGGGATAGATTGGAGATACTCTACAATTTACTATTCCAGAGTAAATGCCAACAAAACACTGGTACAGATTTTGAGGAAAACACTGGATGAAAATAAAAGGGATTGGCATAACAAGCTGTTAGAAGCCCTGTGGGCCTACCGGACGACTTTCAGGACTCCCACTCAGTGTACACCTTATATGCTCGTGTACGGGACCGAGGTTGTGTTACTGCTAGAGATCCAGACAGCATCTCTCAGAATTGTCGTTGCCAACTAACTCACAATGAAAGAAAGTACAAAACTCAGGCTTGAAGAACTGGAGAGTCTCGAGGGAAAACGATTGGAAGCACAACAACATTTGGAGCTCTACCAAGCAAAGATGGTACAAGCCCATGATAAATTGGTCCGCCCAAGGACATTCAAAATTGGTGACCTTGTGCTCGTGCTCAAAAGACTTATTCTCGCTCGCCGCAAAATAGGTGGCACATTCAATCCAACTTGGGAGGGACCATTTCTCGTTGAGAAGGTTTATATAGGAGGAGCCTAACAGGGAGTTAGTGGACTTCCGGGGCGAAAGACCCATGTTATCGATAAATGGACGTTACCTGAAAACCCATTATGCATCCTGATGTCGCCTGCCTCCGCTTGCCTTTGCTTGCATTGAAACTTTGAAACCTTGATTGTTTTTAGGGTTATCCATATGGTCATATGTCTACGACCGGGTCCAAATTTTGTAATTAATCTCATATATAATGAAAATTTTCAAAAAATTTTTGAGCTTCACACATTCTCTTTTCTACTTTTGGATTTAGAAATTACATTAAATTAAAACAAAACTCACACATAAAATGAGTAATCCTTTTCACCAAAACAAACTAAAATTTACTTTAATGGATACTCT
>NW_018164798.1:937553-939024 GCF_001263595.1 Phalaenopsis equestris | reverse complement strand
TATTACAAAATAAGCAAGGTAAACAAGAGAGAATTTGAGTTCTATGAAGAAGTTCAAGGAAAGTTTATCAACATATTGGAAGGCCTGGAGATATATACTAGGGTTTTCTCTGAAACTGATGAAAGAAGCATCCTGGACTGCATGTTCGATTTGAGAGATAGAGGTCGAGCAGGCCTTCTCATGAAAAGAACGTACTCTGAGCCAAAGAAATGGATGCAAGGAAAGGGAAGAATCGCCATCCAGTGCGGACTGCGGATGTTGCTACAATTTTACAAACGACAAACAGAGGAATCCGCCTGGGATTCTCAGATACGATTAGGTGGATCTGTTACCACCGATGATAAAATAAATGATAAAGAGAATGGTCAAGTGGAATATCCTACCCGCCACTTGCATTCCTAACAGTTGCATCATCAATATTTATGAAGAGGGTGACTGCATTCCCCCGCACATTAACCATCATGACTTTGTGAGGCCTTTTTGCACAGTCTCATTCATGAGTAAGAGCAATATTTTGTTTGGAAAAGAAATTGATGTAAGTGGTCCTAGTGAATTCAAGTGAATTCAGAGGAGCTGTGGAGATTCCTCTTCCTGTTGGTTTAGTACTTGTTCTCAAGGGCAACGGTGCAGACGTTGCTAAACACTGCATACCAGGAAGGAATACGACACCGTAGGGTGTCCGTGACCTTCCGCAGGATAGATGACAGTAAGACCCGGAGTTGGAGGGATTGCTTCCTTACGAGCTATGAGAAGGTTGTACCTCAGAATACTACATGCAAAGAAAGGGAACTCTTATCCTTGAGCATGACTCAGAAGGTCTGCTTGATCAAGAGCTCGATATACCAAGCGCAGAGGACTTACTTGCTTTCTTTTAACAAGCATGACATATATGTGATGTAATCAGTCTAATGTATCTGATGTAATCAGTCCATGATGTACTCATATCTTTAGAAGGCTCTCAATGCATTTCAGGATGTATTACATGATGTACTCTCTTTGAGGCATTAGCCTATATTTGATCTGTTGCATCCTTATTAGAGCAGATT
The DNA here is from genome assembly GCF_001263595.1 of Phalaenopsis equestris. Classification (NCBI taxonomy): domain Eukaryota; kingdom Viridiplantae; phylum Streptophyta; class Magnoliopsida; order Asparagales; family Orchidaceae; genus Phalaenopsis; species Phalaenopsis equestris. The sequence goes on along the minus strand of NW_018164798.1, from coordinate 937,978 downwards.
AATAGAAATTTCTCTCAAGTTGTGCCTTTTTGTCAATTGTCTTTCTGTGCGATGGATAAAAGCCGCGAACTATGCAATGGTTCAGAGTTCCAATGAACAAAGAACGAAACGACGAATTTTCAACAATAAACAAAACACAAATAAAAGATAATTGTAATAAATACATAACGAATTTTCTTTTGAAAATCAACCAATTGAAATTAAAACTTTAAAAAACAAATTTTGAAAAATTAAATTGTCATAAACACAACAGGAAAATAAAACAAACCTTTTGAGTGGATACATCCGTTTTTGGAATTTCCTACTCTTTGTGCGCGGGGCATAACCATCGTTATCTACACTAATTCTCTACACATCCTCACAGAATTTCACATTTTGCACAAAACTCCTTGAAGCTCTACAAATCTTCTTCAAAATCAACCTTC
>NW_018164798.1:936325-937366 GCF_001263595.1 Phalaenopsis equestris | reverse complement strand
TTGAGGTCGATACCTAAATTTTGACTCTCCTTGAGATTAATACCTAAATTTCAATTCTTATATTTTTGAATCAGTACCTAAGTTCTGATTCTCATTTTTTGAGGTCGATACCTAAATTTTGACTCTCTCCTTGAGATTAATACCTAAATTTCAATTCTCATTTTTCAATCATTACCTAAATCCTGATTCTCATGTTTTAAGATCGATACCTATACCTAAATTTCAATTCTCCAATTTCAATTCTCCCATCTTTGGGTTGATACTTACATTTCAATTCTCATTCCTGAATCAATCTTACATTTCAATTCTCATTTTTGAATCAGTCCTAAATTTCCGATTCTTTGCATTCGAGGTCGAGGTCGGACCTTATATTCCACCTAAATTTCCGATTCTTTGCATTCGAGGTCGGACCTTATATTCCAACACCTTGTTTTGAGAATTGACCTACATTTCAATTCTCATTTCTGAATCAGTCCTACATTTCTGATTCATTACATTTGAGGTCGGAACTTATATTCCTACACTCTCTTTTGAGAATTGACCTACATTTCAATTCTCATTTCTGAATTAGTCCTAAATTTTTTATTCATTACATTTGAGGTCGGAACTTAGATTCCGACACTCTCTTTTGAGAATTGACCTACATTTCAATTCTCATTTCTGAATTAGTCCTAAATTTTTTATTCATTACATTTGAGGTCGGAACTTAGATTCCGACACTCTCTTTTGAGAATTGACCTACATTTCAATTCTCATTTCTGAATTAGTCCTAAATTTTTTATTCATTACATTTGAGGTCGGAACTTAGATTCCGACACTCTCTTTTGAGAATTGACCTACATTTCAATTCTCATTTCTGAATCAGTCCTAAATTTCTGATTCATTACATTTGAGGTCGGTCATTATATTCCTACAACTTCTTTTGAGAATTGACCTACATTTCAATCATCATTTTTGAATCAGTCCCACATCTCTAATTCTTTACGTTTGAGGTCGGTCCTTACATTCCGACACTTTCTTTTGAGAATTGACCTACATTTC
>NW_018164798.1:933034-934632 GCF_001263595.1 Phalaenopsis equestris | reverse complement strand
TTTGGCTCTTTTGTCTGTTAAAACACACACACACACACACACACACACACACACACACACACAACGACCCAATTTCCCCCCCCCTCTCCCCCCCGCCCCCCGCCCCCCTCCCCCCCCCCCCCGGGCCGGCCGGCCCGCCTAGTGGCCGGAAAAGCCCAAAATCAAGAGCCACTCCCATGGTACCTCACCTAAATCAAACCTAGATGCCAGCTCATCCAAATCAAATTGAAGAGCTTCTCTACCCTCCACCTAAGCACCACAATGCACCCAAACTTGTGCCCTGAGAGCCACCCCATGGCCATTTTTATAGAAACTCACCTCCCACGGCCATGGGAGGTGTGCTGAAATTTTCCTAGAGAGGCCTCTCCAAACTTCATACAAAGCTTCCCTAAGATCCCCTCAGTGCATTCTGACCATTTTCCCCCACCAATTCCCTTTGTCGGATCTCAATTTTGAGCTTGAAACCTTGTCGGAAACCAGGACAGAACCCAATACACCTCCACACTCCACCAAACTTCAATTGATTATGCCCACACCTTCACAACAGCAAGAGAAGACAAAACCCCATCAAATTACCCTCTGAAATAGCCTCAACCATAGCTCTAATCGAGCTTGATTGAATTCATACCTAGGCCTTACACCAAGACGAAGGACTCAATCCCTAGCCTCCTTGGACCCCAACAAACGTGCCGAGCACCTCTGATTGAAGCCTCCCTTCTTAGAGCAAAAGTATAAAACCTCTCCTCCTCCCAATCTTATTTTAATTCTCCATCTACATAGGCTTGATTTCATGGTACATTAACCGTATGGATAAGTTCGTCTTACTTAGACCAGTCCATAGGATCAAACCCGAAGTGATTTGGTTGAGTCTAGGCTGAGATCTTAGGGTTTTAGTATGGATGGGCACAGGATCATTCTATCGGGGACGATGACGGGGAGTCGTTTGATCGAGCGTGTATCAAATGGACAGGGGAATATCGAGCCAGACACACTTCGGGACATAAACAGTGGGCCGAGTCAGCAAGCTACATGGATGGCGGCGTCCAACTAGAGCGCGCCACGCATGCCTTCGGAGCAATCATAGGTTGAGGTGACACGCGCGGTTTAAATAGGTTTAAATAGATAAATAGGGCTTTTTTCCTATTTATTTAAATACCCTTAACTTAGAAAATACATAACTTTGTGTAGAAAAATCACAAAAATAAAATAAAAATACCCTCTTATTCAGTCAACAAAGGAGAATAATGTGGAGTAATTTTCAAGTCCATTTGGTGCATATTTTATTTTTTGATTAATTAAACACTGTTTTGAATCATTTGATTCTCCATGCATATTGACACATCACCTTGACTTGAAATTTTTACATATTGTAGCCTCTATAAGGTGAAATATTCTCTGATTTTTTCCAAAGTCAAAGGATGTTCCTATATAGAGATCCATATTTTTTAAGATATTTCACATTATTTCTTTGAAATAATCATGGAAACTAGCATATTGATTATAAAATCCTAAGAAAATTTTGGGAGGTCTACCATAACCAGAGAAACCTTTGAAAATAATTTCATGGGTCAAGTCATTTAAAACATCCTTAAATTTTT
>NW_018164798.1:929055-930584 GCF_001263595.1 Phalaenopsis equestris | reverse complement strand
TTGCTTGAAATTGAAACCAAACTTTAGGATAGTTTGGGAAGTCACCAAGGTTCTCCCCTGGATCCATGCCATCCCCTAGTCCTTCTTCCTTTGGATTCTATAATAAAATGTTCCAAATTTGAACTAATCCCCTTTCACACCTCTACGTCCGATTTCGTTGAAGAGTCCTACTCTTTGAAATTCCTTGAAGATAATATTTCTTGATTTTTATCGAGAGTTTTCTTAGGTGGCTTTGGTCATTTAAGATGTAATTAACTATAGGGGCTTTCCCTTAAGGAAGCATGTCCGAACCCAGCTTAATATAAACCCTATTTAATCCTTTATATTAAATAGGGGAACTTATCAGCAAATACAAAGGTTTCGCAGACCAAACGGACGTCATACTTTCCTTAGTTTATTTGAATGAGCCTCTTCTTCAATTATTGTGTTTATCCTTCGGGATAGATACAGGATTTGAGGTAAAGTGAGGTAAGAAAAATATAATGTAAGTTTGATTTCATATTTTTCTAAAACTATATAGTTTGATTTCATACTTCAACATCCTTCCGAAGCTGGCGACGGGATTTGGATTCCGGTGACCGACAGCTTCTTACGGGCAACCCCACAACCAAACCATCCCCCGAAATAATGCCAATAGGTATGAAAAGATTTTTAAAGTTATATACTACGCAAGTAAAACTCTTAATGATGCTCAAATTAATTATATTATTACGGAGAAAGAGTTACTGGGCATTTTTTATGCCTTAGAAAATTTATATCTTATTTAATTGGGACTAAATGTGTTGTGCACACTGAATCACTCTGCTATTAAATATCTGATGCAAAAGAAGGATGTCAAACCAAGGTTAATTAGATGGATACTTTTGATGCAAGAATTTGATCTTTTGGTTATTGATAGAAAGGGAACTAATAATTAAATTGCTGATCATTTGTCGAGATTAGAAAATCATGAATTATTTGACACCGACAATGAAATTACAGGCAGTTTCTCTGATGAACAACTTTATAATATTAATGAGTGAAAAATGCCATGGTATGCTGATATTGTGAATTATATTATAAGTGATATTTTTCCACCTATGCTGACAGTGCAACAGCAAAGAAAATTCATTCATGATGTGAAAGCATATTTTTGGGATGAACCTAAATTATATAAAGAATGTAAGGATCTTATTATGAGAATATGTGTACCTTATGAGGAAATTGAACTAATCATTCAGGAATATCATGATTCTGAATTTTGAGGTTATTTTGGGATTGATAAAACTGCTTATAAAATTTTACAAGCTGAATTCTATTGGCCTACTCTCTTTAGAGATGTTACTGATACATAAAAACTTGTGATCGATGCCAACGAGTAGGCAATATATATAGAAGAAATGAAATGCCTCTGAATTTCATGTTAGAAGTAGAGTTCTTTGGCAAAAAACCTATAATTGTCTTGACCATTTATTCCTTCATTTGGGAACTGATACATATTAATTGCAATAGACTACATTTCAAAGTGTTTCAAAGTGGATTGAAGCACA
>NW_018164798.1:924954-929008 GCF_001263595.1 Phalaenopsis equestris | reverse complement strand
TTAATGAAAAATAAAAATATTTTCACTAGATACAAAATGCCAAGAATGATTATCACTGATGGAGGATCCCATTTTAGGAATAAATACATTTAGAGATTGGCAGAAAAGTTTATTATTATTCATAGAATCTTTACTTCCTATCACCCTCAAACCAGTGAGTTAGCTGAAGTTTCTAATAGAGATATTAAACAAATACTTGAGAAGACTGTAAACCCTAGTATAGTAGATTGGTCCACTAGACTGCATACTGCATTATGGGCTTGGCATTTTAGGCTTATAGGACTACTTATAAAACTCATATAGGAATGTCACCTTAAAGGCTCATTTTTGGAAAGACTTGTCACTTGCCAGAAGAATTGGAGCACAAAGCATATTGGGTGATTAAAGAATTCAATTATAATTTGAAAGATGCTGGTGAGAAGAGATGTTACAATTGAATGAATTGGAAGAATTAAGAAATGAATCTTATGATAAGGACATAATTTATAAGGAGAAACTAAAGTTATGGCATGATCAGATGATTGACCAGAAGAAATTTAAGTCAGGACAAGAAGTTTTGCTTTACAATACAAGGCTGAAGTTATTCCCTGGGAAATTGAAGTCTCGTTGGTTAGGACCCTTTGCTCTGACTCAATTTTATACTTACAGAACTTCCTATTCAGCCTTTAGTTTCGGACAAGACACTAGTGATCCTGCGCAAAATCAAGAAATTAGAGAAAGAGGTACAAAATGTTATGAATGCAATTAGCAATATCTCTGATTTTTTCGATGATCTAGACTGGAGGATGAAAGATCATTTTGATCACTCTGGACATATCAAAGATAGTTTGATACGATTGATAAGAAAGATGGGATTGATAGAAGAGGACTCTACTGAAGAATTCCTACACCGACCCTTCTATAACCTCTTTGTTCATGTTCAATTGATGGGTGATATCAGAGGAGAAACAAGCAATGAATCAGAGGAGTAGTAGATTTACTTACTACCTATATGTCTATGTGTGTGATTTGATTTGAACTTATGTGTTTGCTTTACTTTCAAATTTTGCTTTTAGATCTTAGTATAGTTGAGATTAAGCATTAAATGTATGTTTTCAGCATTTTGAGTGTTGTGGCTTGGATTGTGTTGTTGAATTGATGTATTAAGGTTAAGAAAATACCGAACTTATGTGTGTCATGTAACGTGTATTGTAACCCTTGGATTTTACATATAATTGTAATATTTTGTGGATGTTTTGTGTTGTGAATGTTTATTTGTGTTAGTACATCATTAAATCACTTAAAATTTATGTCTACAATTATTGAACGGATGTCATCGAAGCTTGAAATTGATCGAAATTGCAAATATCTGGAAATTGACCCAATTTTGAAAATCTTGCCGACGGTTCCATCAACGCCGCTGACGGTGCCGTCAACGCCGCCGACGGTGCCTTCAACGCCACCGACGGTGCCCTCTACGCCGCCGACGGTGCCATCAATACCGCCGATGGTAGATTTTTTTTCCGAGACTTAGGTTATTAATTCAATAGAGCTCGCTAATGGCATTGAAGACCCCGCCAATGGTGAGATCTCGAAAAAACACTTTTAACCGCAATTTTGACCAGTCAACCGCCACTATTCATCATCTCCTTCCTCTTAAAAAATGAAAATTTCGATCTAGGGCTTGAAGATCTTAGATTGGGGGGCGATTTCAAAGCATTTAGACACCAGATTTTATCATCTCTTGGTAAGAGCTTCATTCTAACCTAAAAATATTTGATTTTCACCTTGAATTTCTTCCACATTGAGAAGGTCCAAAAAATTTGAGAATGTGGTGAAAATATTTGGAAGAAATTCATGGAATATAGTTTTAAACTCTTAAAGTCACTCTTAGAAGCCATTATTTCCATATTTGAAGTATATTTTGGAATTTTTCTATAATTTTGATTATATTGAAATGGCTCCATGACAAAAGAGGCGACTTGAGTTTGACGAGTCTCGCTTCATCAATGCGAAGGCTCAGTCGAGATTTACTTCAGTATTTGAAGGGAAGAAATGTTTATAAAATCGAGTTTTTGAGAGTCCGAGAGGAGAAATTGAACGAGTTATTACCGAGCGGAGGTGGGAAAATTTTTGTTATACCACCAATAAGGCTGCTACAAATATTGTGAAAGAATTTTATGCCAATGTGTACTATTTTGTGGAAGGAATTGTTTGAGTGTGGGGATTTTCTGTTGAATTTAGTGTTGCCCACATTAGCTCCTTTTATGAAGTCCCAGACTCCTATAACTGCCATTATAAAACCTTCAGTACAATGGAAGGCCCACAGAATGATGTCATCAATTTTCTCATTGATTCGAAAGGGACATGGAAGCTAAAGCAATGAGAACGGTTAAATTTTTCTGCTTCCATGTTAAATGCCACATCTAAAGCGTAGCACTATTTTATTTCCTCTACTCTGTTACCTCCCTATCACCATAGTGATGTTACAAGAGATAGAGTTATTCTAAATTTTTGTATTCAGAGTAATCGAACTCTAAATGTGGGGAGAAGGAGAATTATTTATAAGAATATATTGACCACGACAAAGAGTGAATCAAGTGGAGGTATGGGACATCCTAGCCTCATTTATGCACTTTGCCAACTTTCTGGAGTTGAAGCTGGAGATGATGATGAATGAGATTACCCTATGAAACCCATTAGTAAAGCTAATTTGACGACATATGAATCCCATGAAAAATGGAGAAGATCGGTGAGTAGGAGTCAAGAACCTTCTACTAGTATAGATATCCCCTCTACTAGTTATGACCTTCCTTCTTCTAGTTCCCTTACCCTGAATGATTTATTGAATGAGTTCACCTTACAGCAAAAGAGTATAGAGCTAATAAATGAAAGAATTGGGGGATTAGAATGTAGACATGATTATGATAGTGAGTACCTACAGAGGCATTATGACTTTGAGATAGCTTACTACAAAGCTCAGGCCCGACACTACAGAGGTGAGCCTGATGTTACTTTTCCTGAATGCCCCCGTTATACTCAGTATCATCCCAATCCACCTGCCGACCAGGGAGATAAAGATATAACATGAGATTTGATATATGATAGTAATTGAAGTACTTTTATTTTAGTAATTTATGTAATAGAGATAGATGTTTGTTGGTTTGAACTTTCATTTTTATTTTTATGTTGCAATTGGATAATTTTTAATTATTGTTATATTTGTTTAGTGTGGTAGTTGAAATTTGCATGCATGTGTAGTTATAATATATGTGTAGTTATAATATATGTTGATTAGTACTTTATAAAATTGTAATGTGATGTGATTTTTATTTGCATTTTAATATCTTTGTAATTACTTTTTGTTTAGTATTGTGGATGTGTTCGCGAAATATTATTTTTGTATAATGTTTAGTTTTATACTTATTTCAAAATTTCATTACCCAACAAATTCTCTAAGATTTATATGTATAGAAAGCTCCTAATAATACAGACCAGCTGAAATAAAAATTCTGAGAAGGACTGCAAAATTTCAGAATGATGAAAATGCTTAAAGTACTAACGTATGATTTATATTTAAAATTTTTCTTTCCACCTGTATCATTTTAAATATTATGGTAGATTTAAAGGAATATTTTTGTAAGGAAAATTAATTTTGTAGATTAAGATATTTAGTATAAAAGAATAAGACTATAGTTAACTATTTAAAGTAAAGGAAACTATATTTTGAAGTGTTAAGAATATTGGAAATTCATTTGAGAAGAAAAGATTGGGGCTCAATGATGTAAAAGCTATGAAACACTTATAGGGTAAAGGAATGCTTTGAGTTACAAATTTAGGAAAAAAAATGTGATGTTCAAAATCATTAAAGGCAATCCAGATATAGTAATCCTCACTTGAAAAAGAAAAAGAAAGGATTGACAAAAATCCATGAAAAGAAAAGAAAAATATATAGGATTGAAAGCAATCCAAATGAAAAAGAGAAAAGAAAAGAAAGTGAGGAGAATCTTGAGGAGATGTCTAATCAAAAATTGGCTTCACTGGACCTACCTAAAGGGAAAACCTAAATACATTC
>NW_018164798.1:924092-924597 GCF_001263595.1 Phalaenopsis equestris | reverse complement strand
AAAATATGTTGAGATTTTCATACCTATTTTATACTATTTTTTATTATATTGCACTTTAAAGAAAGGTATTTTTGATGTTTTGTTGCAGGTATGTTGAATTATGGTCATTGGAGCAAAAAAGATGCAAAAAGGAGCAAATTTGGAACGAAAAAGACCAAATTATGAAGATTTTAACTAGGGTGCCGACGGTGAGCCCAACGGATATCAAATGTTCCAGAAGGCCACCGATGGCGCCCTCGAGGCCGCTGACGGCGAGATCAATGGTTATCTCAACATCTAAATTTAGTGTGGACGATTTTTGAGGAGATGCTGTCGGCACTATTTTTGGTGTGAGGTTTGCCCGTAAGAAGCTGTCGGTCATCGGAATTGAAATCCCGTTGCCCGCTTCGGAAGGACGTTTTTTAAAAAAAATTTTAATTTTGAAAAAGATAAAGTCAAACTGACCCCATAATTTTCATAGTTTAGATGAAAGAGCGTTTTACCTCAAATCCTGTATCTATCCCAA
>NW_018164798.1:918097-918817 GCF_001263595.1 Phalaenopsis equestris | reverse complement strand
TAAAGCCAAGTAATCCTATAGGGATTCTTCTTAAATTCTCTTATAATGATCTTACCTACTAAATGCTAGAGGTTAAGATCAATATGTGGAATTTCAAGTTGAATAAAAAAAGAGTTTTGAATTTCTAATAGTGGGGTACCTCTTCTAGTTTTCTAAGACTAGTCAATAGGAAAGTCCTATGGCTAGACCTAGGCTACTAAAGAAGTTTTCTAGACCTCAACCAAAAGTGAGGTCAACAGATGCTTAGGAAACTCTTGGAAAAACTCATCTATAACCTTAAGAGAAACTTTTGGCCGAAAATTGAGAGAAGGGGGAGGAACTAGAGAGTGTGTAGAGTGTAGAGAGTTTAAGTGTGCTCAAAAGTGAAGTGTGGGGAAAGTGTAGAGAGTCTAAATTGTGAAGAATTCTTTGAGAGATTGTAAGAATCGAGGGAAAGTGAGAAATTTATTCCTCCTTGCCACTTCGAAGAAGAATTCTGTGTACTGTAAAGAACGGAATAGATTTAGAGGAACTTTGAGGAGTTTGCTTGGTGAGGAGTTTGCTTGGGTTGAGGAGTTTGCTTGGGGGGAATTAGAGATAAGTGATATTTACTTATTGTAGTTTGTATGAATTTGCTTTAATATATAAATTCCATGTTTTGACGTATCTTCCCCATGAGTTCTAAGTAGTTTTCTCTGTCTTTCTCCTTGTCTTGAGATTTTGTGAAATGGTGATTTGAAT
>NW_018164798.1:914990-917970 GCF_001263595.1 Phalaenopsis equestris | reverse complement strand
CAAGATTCAGGGAGGTCAAAGTCAGATTCAGGGAGGTCAAAGTCCTTGAAAGTTGGCTGTAAATAAATAGGGAAATAAAATTTAGTGGGCGTAGAATTGAAGATTTTAAAGCGACATACTAAAATCCTCAATTCGCTCCTATTGTTTGGGTGCTGAAGTGTAGATGTTAGCCCTAAGACGAGGGGAACGTGGGAGCTCCGAAGTGAGAGCCGGTATCCTCCGAGCCTAACCTCAGATTTAGTAAACAAGCATAGGATTAGTCAATGTTCTTTATGCCTGGACCAAAGGGTAAAGAATAGGTTTGCTCCTATTTGACACAATCTAATTTGAACTAATTCACATTATCTATTCACTTTAATTTCTTGACAAGGAGAAGGATGCTTTCTTATATATTTAACTTCACATTAGAAACTTTATTAGTAGAATTAATTATTTAAGAGTTATTAAAATTACATATTTATTTCAATTGACTATTAAGGACATATAAGCAATTTGAACTATATTGTTGTGATTAAGCATTGATTTTCTAAAAGCTTAGTTCATAGCCTCTAATATTACTCCCAATAGGATCGATATCCAGGACTCCATTAGAGCCCTATATTACTTGAGCGATCTGTATACTTGCGTTGATAAGTGTGACTTTGTAATTATTGATTATTTTATATACATCTTTATTGAATTTATAATTGCTATCAAGTTTTTGGTGCTGTTGCCGGGGAATTAAATCTTCTAGCAGCAGTATCAAATTCTTGTATTTTTAAGCATATATAAAGTCGCTGTGAATAACCATCTATTAAGCCAATGGGTGCCTTAAAAAACTCTTTAAAATTTGCAAAAATTGACTTTACTCGTCTAGTAACTTCCACTTAAGCTTAAGCGCCAGACCTCTGGCGCTAAGGCGCGGTCTTCTCTGTTTAACCGGCACTTAAGCATTGGATCTGGCGCTTAGGCGCCAAAACACTTTTGCACATTTTTTACCTTTTGGCTCAAAGTTTGATCCTTTTTCACTCCTTGAACCAATTTTCACTCTTTTTACCTTTATCTGCAAGAAAAATACAAAAATACCTATCTGCAAGAAAAATACAAAAATACCTTCCATTATAACGCAATATCTCAAAAATAGGTATAAAAATGTGTCTAAAAACACTATATATTTTAGGTGTATCAAGCACCACAATTGGGTTTCAACAAAACAACATCTTTAAGATATTCCATCAACAATCCAAAAATAGGTAAAACTTCAGTCTTGTCCAACACTTTAAGGAGAGCAAAAAGGTTTCATTTGTGATCAGTTCAGAAATCAACCTCTTTCACATTAAGGGTCCTCATAAATTTTAGTAAGGGAACTTCCATTGGCCCAATCATCATACCAAAAGCTTAATTCCCTAGTACCAAGTTTCCAAATATAGACGAGTTCAAAAGCAGACCAACATTTCACCATTTCCTTCTAAGTTGAAGAGTTTGCAACCAGAATAGGTACAACAAGTGGATGATTACTTACATAGTATTTAACATTAAAAAATTGAGCATATAAAGAGGAAATAGTTATGAATTTAATCCAAAATATGATTAAATTTATTCTCATAGAGTCTTAAAGTGATATGGAACCCAATGACCCTTGGTTTACTGGTTTGAAAAGGTTCTCCTAACTATACAAAAAAAAATTTGGCTCCTTTACCATTCCAAAAAATTGTTAAAAATATTTCAATTTGACATCTTATGCTAGAGGAAAATTTTCAGAACTTTCATTGTATATAATGGAATAGAAATAAAATGTTTTTCAATAGAGTGACTCTTCCCCCAGTAGAAAGACATTGATTCTCCCATGAAAACAGTTTGTGATGGATCTTTTGAATTACTTGTTTGAATTGTAGACTCATTTTATTACCTTTGTATTGTTGAATTCGCCAAGTACTTAAAAGTGAGGTTATCTTTTAAGAAGCCCGAATAATCCTGAAGATTTCCACATTTTTGCTCATAAATAAATTAAATGTTTTTTTCTATAAAAGGAAAAATCTAAAGCAACCACTCCTATTGAATTAAGGTGTACTTTTAATTTCAAATTCTCACTAGGTTGCAAATGTAAGTACACAAGTAATAAAGTGCTCTAATGGAGTTGTAATAATCATTCCCACATGGAGGTGAAAATTTGTTTGGAACATCACACAAAAGCACGATATTTAAACTATAGAAAACAAGTTAAAATTTGTTTAATGCCACTAAAGAAGCTAAGTTTACTACACTAAATTCTAAAATTCAAAGCTAAATTTATTAAAACTAAACTAGGTTTTATGGCGAAGAGTTTTATGAAGAGTTCTAATTTAAGAAAACATCCTTCCCCTTACAACGAGATTATAGTCAATTGTCGGCGTTATTTCGGGGATGGTTTGTGGGGTTGCCCATAAGAAGCTGTCGGTGTCGGTCGCTGGAATCGAAATCTTGTCGCCCGCTTTGGAAGGATGTTGAAGTATGAAATCAAACTGACCCCAAATTTTTCATAGTTTAAAATGAAACAGCAATGTACCTCAAAATCCTGTATCTATCCTGAAGGATAAACACAAGACTTGAGGATGAGGCTCGATCAAATAAACTAAGGAAAGTATGACGTCTGTTTGGTCTGCGAAACCTTTGTATTTGCCGACAAGTTCCTCTATTTAATATAAAGTATTAAATAGGGTTTATATTAATCTGGGTTCGGACATGCTTTCTATAAGGGCAAGCCCTTATAGTTAATTACATCTTAAATGACCAAAGCCACCTAAGAAAACTCTCGATAAAAATCAAGAAATATTATCTTCAAGGAAGTTCAAAGGGTAGGACTCTTCAACGAAATCAGACATAGAGGTGTGCAAGGGGATTGGTTCAAATTTGGAACTTTTTTTATTGTAGAATCCAAAGGAAGAAGGGCTAGGGGATGTCATGGATCCAGAGGAGAACCTCGGTGACTTCCCAAGCTATCCTAATGTTTGGCTTCAGTTTT
>NW_018164798.1:913056-914433 GCF_001263595.1 Phalaenopsis equestris | reverse complement strand
GAGACGTCTTAATTTAGTTGAAGTTGTGGTTTTGTGTGATGTTTGTGATTAAATTTTGAGTTGTTTTATATTTTGAATATTGAGGCGGTGAGTTTTATCTTGGTTGATTTTTAATTTTGGGTTTTGATTATGGTTAACAATCAAGTTTTTGTAGGTAAATGCAAGCATGAAACATGTAAGTAAAAGGCAGAAGAAAGACGGTATTGTAAACTGTAAAAGCATACCTGACGAGTCTTCTCGTTCCGCCACCTGAAACCTAAAATGCATGTGAGAGCATTTATGAAGAGCAGGAAAACTAGAGTTCTGAGGAGTTTTCCTAACTCTATGTTGTATTTTGGTAAGTCCTTAGAAGTTTAATTAAGGATGATTTCATTAAACAAAAAATATTAAGTTTAATAGGCCTCTGAGGTATCCAACAAGTTAGGAGAGGGAAGCAGGTCCATGCCTCCCTCTCATCAACTAGTGAAAAGCCTTGAGTCCATTTAAACTTATAATGTTGCTTAATGGTTCATCCTGTAAATGTCCTTATTACTCAGTGAACATTGATGCCTCAATTATCCTTAAGAAAAGGGGTAATTATCATTTGCCATTCAATTTAAGAATTATGTGGGTCTTAAAGGGACAAGTTAGTGTAATTTCAATAAATTAGCCAAATTTTAATCCTAATTGGGCTTAGTAGCGTTTCAAGGATGTTTGATTTAGTTATGTTTATTTCTCTAATGCTCATTTAGTCAATTTTGATTTAGCCTAAGTCACCACTAAGCCCTTAAGGGCTAAGTGAGTGTCTTAATTAGTTTTGAAAAGGGTTAAGCTTTAAGTGGTCATGATTCATGATTTGAATTTTATTTGAAAATCAAGATAGGGGTATTAAATTGGTTAATTATTGGCTTCCAAATTCGGGGTATTAAATTGATTAATTATTGACTTCAAAAGTCGTACCCCTAAGTCCTAGATTCATTTTATTTTAATAAACTTCCAAATTTTAATAATTTAGAAATTTATTAACTTATCTTTTTCAATTAAGAAAATGAGATTGGTTTCTACCAACTAACCCCTTGTGTTTCAAACATCAAATAGATTGATTAACATAGGAGGTTACCCATTTCCCTCCTTAAATTAAGCCTAAAGGTTAATTAAGGCAAATTTTTCAAAATTACACATTTGCCCCTTAGGCTCTATCACTTCATAATTTATCAAATTTAATCAATTAAGGCATTAGACGAGAAAATGTGATTTTAAAAAATTTAATTTAATTTATATAATTATTTTCATGCAAAAATAGGATTTTTCAAAGAAAATTCCTAACATGACCAAGGTAAATTATAGTCCCTTAAAATTTTTACTGGAGGTAGAACTAGACAAAAAAAGCCTTTTGAT
>NW_018164798.1:910995-912963 GCF_001263595.1 Phalaenopsis equestris | reverse complement strand
GGCTAAATAAAATATTTTAGGTGGTTTAGGTGGTGAAGATTAAGTTTTGTATTTTTGAAAAATCTCCCTAAGCCTATAGAACTCATAGGAGTAAATTTTTTATTTTTCTAATTTTTTCTTGATTTATTGGAATTATTTTAGTGAAAAAGTTATTTTTAGCCTTTTAAAAATTATTTTTAAGCTTTAAAATTCAATATCTTTATTTAGAAAATCAGGAAAAATATTCTGATTGTTCCTAAGTTATTAGGAAATAATTTAGAATATTTCCATGAGTTTTATTATTTTATCATTTTTATGAATTTTTAATTAATTTAAATACTTAAAATAGGCCAAAAATTAAGTTTTTATTTTAAATATTATTTTATTTTTATAAAATATCCCTGATCACAGAGAACTCAAAAACTAAGTTTCATAATTTTTTTAGCTATGTCTTGGTTTTTAAAAAATGATTTAAGTGTTAAAAGTGATATTTATCTTTAAAATTCAATTTAAATTGTCAAATTAACTCAAAATATTTTGAAATTTTTATGATGAGTTCTCTGGATCATAAATCACAGTGGAGATCAAAAATCAAGTCATTAAAATGTTTAAATTTTCCAAAATTAATTAACTTAATGATTTAGTGTTTGTAAAATTTAAGGATATTTTAAATGACTTGACCCATGAAATTATTTCTAAAGGTTTTCCTATTCATGGTGGACCTTCCAAAATTTTCTTAGGATTTTATAATCAATATGTTAATTTCCATGATTATTTCAAGGAAATGATGTGAAATAAATTGAAAAATATGGATATCTATATAGGAACTTTCTCTGACCCTAAAAAAATCAGAGAATATTTCCCCTTACAGAGGCTACAACATGTCAAAATTTCAAGCCAAGGTGATGTGTCAATATGCATGGAGAATCAAATGATTCAAAACAGTGTTTAATTAATTAAAAATAAAATATGCACCAAATGGACTTGAAAATTATTTCACATTATTCTCCTCTGTTGACTGAGAAAGAGGGTCGTTTTATTTTATTTTTGTGATTTTTCTACACAAAATTATGTATTTTCTAAGTTTAGGGTATTTAAATAAATAGGAAAAATCCCTATTTATCTATTGAAATATTTATCTATTTAAACAACGCGTGCTGACTAGATCCTAGGCAGCTCTGAAGGCATGAGTGGCGCGACGCTCTGGTTGGATGTCGTCGTCCACGTAGCTGCTGACTCGGCCTGCGGTTCACGTCCTGAAGTGCTGTCTAGCTCGATTTCCCCCGTCCATTTAATACACGCTTGATCAAACAGCTCCCCGTCATCATCCCCGATAGAATGATCACGTGTCCGTCCACACTAAAATCTTAAGATCTCGGCCTAGACTCAACCAAATCACTTTGGGTTTGATCCTATGGATTTGTCTAAGTGAGACAAACATATCCGTACAGTTAAGATGCCATGAAATCAAGTTTAAGTGAATGGAGAATCAAAATAAGCTTGGGAGGAGGAGGAGTTTTATACCTTTGCTCTGAGAAGGGAGGCTTTGATCAGAGGTACTCGACACATTCGTTGGGGTCCAAGGAGGCTAGGGATTGAGTCCCTGGTCTTGGTATAAGGCCTAGGTATGAATGCGATCACGACCGAATTTGGGTGTTGGTCTAGAGCTATGGTAGAGTCTCTGTGGAAGGAGGATTTGATGGGGCTTTGGCTTCTTTCACTCTTGTGAAGGTGTGGGAACAAGTAATTGAATTTTAGTGGAATGTGGAGGTGTATTGGGCTCTGTCCTAGTTTCCGGCAGGGTTTCGAGCTCAAATTTGGGCTCCGACAATGGGAATGGGTGAGGAAAAATGGTTGGAATGCACTGAGGGGATCTTAGGGAAGTTCTGTGTAAAGTTTGGAGAGACCTCTCTAAGAAATTTCAGCACACCTCCCATGGCCGTGGGAGGTGAGTTCTTATAAAAATGGCCATGGGGTGGCTCTCAGGGC
>NW_018164798.1:901496-910311 GCF_001263595.1 Phalaenopsis equestris | reverse complement strand
GAATGTCATAAAGATTTTTCAACATTAATTGAGGCCAATTGACTAGGTTATGGGTCAATTTAGTAAGATTAAGTCATATGGTCAAAATTGGGGTTTTGACCCAAATCAAAATTGGGCTCAAATCATGGACCAATTGACCTTAGATTTGGTTTAGTTTGGTCATATCAAAATTTAATTTGAGTTTATGATTGGAATTGGGTCAATTGAGATCAAATTGGTGGACATTTGAGTTGAATTTGGGGAAATTTGGCTCTTAAAGGGCAATTTGGGGTTTTGCTTAAAGATGGTCAAATTGGCCAAATTAGGTCATGTGGTAGTTGAGCGAACTGAAATTAGGAATATTATGGATTTATTGGTATTTTCTGGAAATTTTTGAAATTTTTGGAATTTTGGGTCCAAGAGGGGCATTTTGGTAATTTGGGGGTGCTTTAGGGGTAAAAGGCCAAAATGGGTATTTTGGTAGATTTGAGGTACCAAGCATCACCAATAAGCCACGGACCAATGAGAACCCCATTTTGGGTCCTCTACATAGTGGTCTTAGCTAAACCATAACCCTAGGGCTAGTAGGTTTAGTGGACCATCTACATGAGTATCCCAAAAGATCAAGGGATCTAGGCTAGAAATTTGAGTTCAGGATTGAGAGTGATTATGGGTACAGATAAGTGTAGTGAGTTTCTTAGCTCCAGACCAACACCCAAGGTCAACCCTAAGGTCCAGCAATCCTAAGGGTGACTCATCTTGAGTTTCCCCCATAGTGACCCCACCTACTAAGTACTTAGAGGTTGAGACCAACATGTGGAACTTCAGGTTGAGTAAAGAAAAGGGTAGAATTTCTAATGGTGAGGGTGCCATGTCTAGTTTTCTAGGAATATTCAACAAGAAGAGTCCTATGGCTAGACACTAGGCTACTAAGGAGGAAAAATGAAACCTCAACCAAAAATGAGGTCAACATCAATGAACCATCAAATTGAAGTAAATTGTATTGTGGCAAATAAGAGCAATTATGTTCTTTATCCTTTTTACAAGTGATAAAGAATATTGGCTAATCCAGTGTTTAGTCCATAAATCCACGGTTATACTGGGACGATACTGGCCCTCACTCTAGAGTTCCCACGTTTCCCTAGCCTGAGGGCTAAAATCTCGCTTTAATTTCCAAACTCTTAGAGCAAATTAGGGATTTTAGTGTATCACCTAAAAATCTCCAATTCTATGCACATCAATGAATATTTTCTTATTTATTTGCATTGACATGAAATTGAATTTGATTATCACTATATTGTGGAAAGCATACCCCGCTCGGATCGTATGTTTCACCGCAAATTTTAATAATTCAATTGACCAGATTGAAAAGTTAATGAAGTTTAAAGTTTGAATCATAAAAAAATATGAAATTAAAATAATGCACAACAATCTTAATTCTTCAATTGACCATTTCTCTTTGTAGGAAGAAGGAAAAAAAACTACTCAGAATTCATGAGAAAGATACAACAAAACATAGATTTTATAAATAAAAATAAGTTTACAAAACTAGAATGAAAAGTAAAATAACTTCACTCTATCTTTTCTCCAAGAAAATCCCTCGAAGTTCCTTTAAATCTATTTCTCTCTTTATAATAAAACTCAAATCTCTCTTAGAAATGTAAGGAAGAAGAAATTTCTTACTTTCTTTCACCTCTTACAACTCTTAGATACGCTTGCAACACCCTCCCACAACTTGGAACTCACGCCCCAATTACTAACACTCAACACTCACCGCGTTTTCTAACATAAAAAACTCATTTATAATGTAGGGACAAATTTTTCAAGAGTCTCCATAGACTTTAAAATCAGTCCAAATTTAATACATTTGTGAAAATACCTGTCTCTAGAACCTATGCACCAAAATCTGACTCATAGGTGCCAAAATCTGGCACTTGGGTGTCGTCTTCTCTGTATTTTGGTGTTTAAGCGCCTAAGCACCAATATAAATTTTAAAAAAATGCCACTTTTAACTCCAAATTTCATCCTTTTTGCATCTTTTAAGCTCCAAATTCCTAGACTTAGTATACCTGCAAGAAAATAAGAAAATAAATTTATTTGAACTATAATATCACCAAATATAAGCCTTGAATACATAAGAAAAATCAAATATTATTTTGGTGTATCAAAATTCTCCAAACACAACTGTTACTTATCCTTAAGTAACTCTCTTACTACATAAAAAAATATGACTTAAGATATGTCGGCACTATTTTTGTTTAAGGAGTTGCCTGTTAGAAGCTACCGGCCACTGGAATCGAAATTTAGTCGCCCGATTCAGAAGGACATTTAATTTAAATATATATATTTTAGCAAAATATGAAATCAAACTGAACCCATATTTTTCATAGTTTCATAGTTTATTTCATAGTTTAAGTGAAAGAGCACTATACCTCAAACCCTGTATCTATCCCGATAGACAAACACATGCCTTGAGGATGAGGCTCGATCAAATAAACTAAAAAATATATGAGATTTGTTTGGTCTGTGAAATTATTTTTATTTGCCGACAAGTTCCCCTATTTAATATGAAAAATTAAATAGGGTTTATATTAAGCTGGGTTCGGAAAAGCTTCCTATAAGGGCAAGCCCCTATAGTTAATTACATCTTAGATAACCGAAGTCACCTAAGAAAACTCTCGATAAAAATTAGGAAATATTGTCTTCAAAGAGATCAAAAGGATAGGAATTTTCAAAGATATCGGACAAAGAGGTGTGAAAGGAGAATGACTTAAATTTAGAGCATTTTGTTGTAGAGTCCAAATGGGGAAGAGCTAGAGGATGTCATAGATATGGAGGAGAACTTTGGTGACTTCCCAAGCTATCCTAATTTTTGGCTTCATTTTTGAGGAGAAATTATTTGAATGTTTCAACCTGCCAATTTTATTAATTTGGGGCTTGCATTTATGTGAAACGATCACACAAATAGCCTAGAAGATGTGAGGGTTCAGGTCGTGATGAATGAAAACCTCAGGATCCTAAGATGAGTTAGGTCTTATATTGCACAATATGATTGTGTAAAGGCCTAAAGATAATGTGAGGATTTATGTTGCATAAGCAAAAAATCTTGAAATCCTATGGCTTATTGTTTATTTCTAAGAAAAGAATGGTTTAGTTGATGTAGATAGGTTTTGCCGTTGAAGATGGTCGTGATACCCACCATGCTAGCACCAAAATCCTTGCCGTGACGAGTTTAAGTTTTCTAGTGTGTCAAGTTATGATGTTAAATCAAATGTCCCTATGGTTAAAGTTCTTTAAATGTTAAGGGGCATGTTAAAGTTGATTAGAGTGACACTAGTTAGGATCATACGGTTCCATTCCGGTACCACTATTTTCTATTGGACTCACTTAGTCCACATGAATTTAATAAACTCAACTTAATGAGTTCAATACTTACATTTAGACTGTGGGAAGCCTCGTTAGCAACTGTAGGTTACCTCCTCCGAGGGAATCCCGATCATCCGATAGAGACATCTTAATTTAGTTGCAATTGTGGTTTTGTGATGTTTGTGATTAAATTTTGAGTTGTCTTATATTATGATTTTTGTGGTAGAGAATTTTATCTTTGTTGATTTTTGTTTTGGTTTGGTTTTGTGGCTATCCTAGTAGTTTTAGGTATTCATACAGGGTGACATTGTTGTTTAACATGCAAGTTTGAAATAAGAAGTACAAGAAGGTAAATGCTTTAATTTAAAAGCGTACATGTCGAGTCTTCTTGCTCCACCACCTGCTCCACCACCTGAAAGGTTTGTTGTAAGAAGGTTTAAGTTGTAAGAGTAGATGAAGGTTTAGCTACCAAACCCCAAGTTTTGATTTTGTTGAATCTTGAAAGATCCTAGTGGATAATTTTAGAACAAAATATGACAAGTCTAATTTGCTCTTCCTCTTCCGAATATCTAATAGATTTCAAAATGTTCAAGGTGTGGCCCTAGATCATTTTGAATATCTCTATAAATATCCCGAGTTCATTTTGATCTTATCATAATTTTCCAATAATCATCTGAGGCTAGAGTGTGGCTACCACATTGTTCATTGAAGCTTAACAATTTAATTATCCCAAGGATAGGATACTGGATTAGTCAATTAATGTTTCATTTAAAAGTTATGTGAGTGGGTGCCCTTAAGGTGTGTTTGAGTCATTTAAGATTGTGGTGCCTAGAGTTAAAGTTAGGCTTGTAGTGCTTAAATATGTTAATCACAAATCATATCATTTTCTAAATCCAATCAACTTGAGTTTAGACATTGAACCTATGTCACTACCAAGCCTTTAACAATCATAATGCATGAAATGGTGGTTTTCAAAGTTTTAATTTAAATTCCATTTATCCTTATTAAATGATCACATCATCCTCAACTTTAGGCTTAAGAGAAGTAAATTATCAACTTCCGGTGCCCATCACTTAAGAATCATCTGCTCTATAATTGACTTCCAAGTCATGAAGATTAGGAGAATTATGCTTTTAGTTGATGTTGTGCAAGGGTGTTGAATGGATTTTTACGTCTTAGCCCCATTTTATTTCGATCATCTAAACATGTTTAGCAAGATCAAATTTACCCATTTTCCCTTTGATAATCCTAATTTTTTTATCAAGGCACCAAAGTCTAAAATTACCACTTTGCCCTTGGGGTACTACACCTCATAACCCATCTAAAATTACCACTTTGCCCTTGGGGTACTTCACCTCATAACTCATCAAACACAACTCAAATGATTTTAGAGTGTCATATCCATGAGGTAATTATAATATTAGAGGAGGATATGTGGGCCTCTAAAAATTTTAATTTAATTTAGATAATTACTTAAATTTAAAACATAAGATTTTCAAACGTTAATTTATTTCATTATCCAAAAAAAATTTATATTTATTGAAAAATTACTAAAGGTTTCCTAAGGTCAGAGAAACACATAGACAAAATTTCATGATTTTTTGAATCAAATTTCTATTATTATTATTTAATTTTTAATCAATTTCAATAATTAAATTCAATTGAAAATAATAGTTTAATAAAAAAAAATGTTTTTATTTTTTTAATAAACTTCCTTGAATTCAAAAAACCCAAAGAATCAAATCTTATATTTTTGTGATTTTTAATTTATTTATTATAATTATTTAAATGGGAAAACATGAAAAATTCATTTTTAAGTCTCTAAAATTCATTTTTAACTTAGAAAAATTAAGAAAAAATGTCCTAATGATTTCTAATTGATCAGGGGACATTCCTACTCATTTTGAACTATTTTTTATAATTATAAAAATTTTGATTATTTTAATTATTTGTAATTCAAAATAATTTTGAAAAATAAAATATTTTCATAAAAATGAGTTTTATTTTTATAGAATGCCCCTGATCACAAGAAACTCGGAAGACCACTTTTCATAATTTTTCTAAGTGTATTTAATTTATTATAATTATTTTTGTACAAAAATACAAGCTTTCTTAAAAAATCCACTTTAGTGCTTAAACTAAGCCAAATAATTTTCAAACTTTTATAGTGGGTAAATATGATTTTTATGAATAATGTGGAGCTAATTTTGTTAATCTCTTATATGTATTTACTTTACACAAATTAATAAAAGATATTCACATTTAATTAAGTATAGAAATTCACAAAATTATTCAAAGCATTGCAACATTTTTCATAGACTTCTCTGACTACAAGAAACTTAATAAAATTTTTCTCGTAATATTTCAAGTGATGTTTTGATTTATATAATTAAAACAAGCCAAAATGGTCACCTTAGTTGAAAATTAGGGATAGAAGCATATAGATGCTCTGGCCTTGGAAAAATTAGAGAACATCCCGTTTTTAATGAGGAATAAAGCCTCAAAATTTCAAGCCATGGTAAAATATTTTAAACCATGGAGGGTTAAAATACCACAGAGGGTATTTAATTAATTTAAAATCATATGTTTAAAAAATAACTTTTATTTTTAGTCCACATTATTTTCCTCTGTTCACTGAGTAAGAGGGTTTAAGAGGGTTATTTTATTTCCTCTGTTCACTGAGTAAGAGGGTTATTTTATTTTATTTTTATGATTTTTGTAGAGAAAGATATGGATTTTTGAAGCTTAGTCATCTAAAATATTCCAAATTCCCATATTTTTCTACTTATCCACGCAGCGCCAACTCATCTTCATCCGCTCCGAAGGGTTTGCGTATTTCTCCGCCATTGGACGCCACAGGCCATGTAGCCTCCACGCAGACCGCGCTTTATGCACCATGGATCTATCTAGCTTGATCTCCTTCGTCCGTTGAATAAACGCATGATCAAATGGCTCTCCGTTATGGTCCCCAAGTGACCTAACTCATGAGCCATTCACACTAAAACCTTAAGATCTTGGCTTAGATTCAACTAAAATGCATTGGGTTTATTTCTAAACCTTCATCTACTCGAAAACCTTCATCTACTCAAACTTCATCTACTCAAAATGAACCTATCTATATAGATTATATGGTATGAAATACAGTAAATACATATGGAGAATAAAAATAAGCTCGACTTAGGGTTAGGGTTCAATACCTTTGTCTCAAAGGGGTGGCCTCAATTAGATGGTTATGGTAGCTTTGATTGGTCCCAATGAACCTCTGGATGAAGTCCCAAGCCTTGGTGAATGGTCTAGGTATGAATTCAATCAAAGTGGTTTTTAGGTGTTATTCTAGAGCTAGGCTATAGGCTATTTCAGAAGGGGCTTTTGTGGGGAATCAACTTCTCTCACTGCGGGGATGGTGTGTGCACAAGTAATTGGAGTTTGGTGAGCTGTGGAGCTGTGGAGAGTTCTGTCCTAGTTTTGGCAGAAATTTAAGCTCAAAATTGAGCTCTATAGTGAGGATCAGTGGGGGAAAATGGTGGGCTTGAACTGAGGAGGCCTTAGGGAGTCTTTGAGAGCAATTCGATAGAGTTTACTTAAGAATATTTCAGATCCTCCTTCTTGGCCATGGAGGTGAGGTTTAAATAAAATGGCCTAGGGTGGCTATCATGGCCAATTAAGTGGTGCAAAATGGTGCTTAGGTGGAGGGTTTTGAAGTGCCAAAGCCAATTGGAATTGGCCAGCTCAAATGGGTGAGTTTGGGTTTGAATTTTTGCTTGGGACTCTCAGTTTTGGTGTTTTCAAGCCACTAGGCTAGCCGGGCAGGGCCAGGGGAGGTGGTCAGGAGGTCAAGTGAGCCAGTGGGAGGGTTAATTATGGTTCACCCTCAATAGCAAGTGATGATTGCGGAGATTTTTGGTTAAGGCCAATAAATGGGCATAAATCTCTTAATTTAGGGATCCAATGGTCCATAGCTCACCATGGCTAGTCCAAGGAGGTTTAGCCTGGTCAATAGAGTGTGCTTAGTGACTGTGGAGTGATCAATTTAATGGTTTTGAGATGACTGAGTTAATTTTGGTGCACTAGTCCAATTTGGGTCCAAATGGCTAAGAGTTGGGATTTTTGGTTTTGGGTTAAGCTAGCCATGACTTTGAGCCCATTTGATTGATCAACATTATATGGATGATTGTCATGAAGATTTTTGGTGAAGTATTGAAATGATTTTGAGTCTAATTGGAAGCTCAGTTTAATGGATTTTGGGATTTTGGTCGATTTGGGCATGTTGGATAGACTTAAGTCTAGGTTGGGTGAGGTTCAAATTAATTATTTAAAATGGTTTATAGGAATTTCATGAAGAGTTTCAACATAAATTGGGTGCCACTTTTGGGGTTTGGGTGCGACTTTTGGGGTTAAGGCATTCAATTTGGTGGAATTTAGAGACATAGCCAATTTGGGCAAATTTGGGGATTTTTGGACTTAGGTTGAAAGCAAATGAAATTGAGGCTTCACCAAGGCCAAATGTAGGTTAGGCTTGGTGTGTAGGAGTTTTATAAAAGATTTAGGATCCAAATTGGGGTATGTAGCCTATGGGTTTCAATTTGGTGAGATTAAGTCATAGGGCCAAAATTGGGGGTTTGACTTAGATTAAGATTGAGCTCAAAGCATGGTCCAATTAGGCTTGAATTTGATTTAGATTAGTCAGATGAAAGGTGAATTGGAGTTTAGAATTGAAACTGAGGGAAATTGGGACCAAATTGATCGGCATTAAAGGTAAATTTGGGAAATTTAACCTTTAAAGGCAACTTGGGGGGTTTTGGTCAAAATGGTCAAATTGGCCAAATTGGGTTCAATTGAAGGGTTCAAATTGGTTTTGGTGATACTTGAGATGATTTTTAAGGTTTTGGGAAAGTTTGGGGTGCCAAGGGTATTTTTATAATTTTGACAATTTTGGGGGTATCTTGGTAATTTTGAAATTTTTAGGAATTTTGGGTAATTTGGGTATTTTAAAATGGTTTGAATTGATTTTTGAACAAATTTGGGTATTTTGGGTGAATTTAGGAATTTTTTGTCAAATTTAAGATTTCAAGGGCATTTAGGTAATTTGTGTGGATTTAGGGGCAAAAGGCCAAGTTGGGTAATTTTGGTAGAATAGGAAGCCAACGACCATATATGAACTATGTACCAATGTAATCCCCATTTGGGTCCTCTATGTACTGCTCTTAGCTTAAGCCTAGCCTAGGGCTAGTGGGTTTAGGGGACCATCTACATGAGTCTCCCAAAAGAATCAAGGGATCAAAGAACCATTTTGGGTTCAGGATTGTGAGTGATTGTGGGTGAGAGTGAGTGTAGGTGAGTGAAATAGCTCCATACCAATCCAAGGCTAACCCTAAGGTCAGACAGTCCTATGGGGGCTCATCTTGAGCTCCCTCATACTAACCCCACATACTAAGTGCTAGAGGTTAGGACAAATATGTGGAACTTCAAG
>NW_018164798.1:882397-901388 GCF_001263595.1 Phalaenopsis equestris | reverse complement strand
TTAGGCAACTAAAGAGGGAAAACTAAACCTTAACCAAAAGTGAGGTCAACAAGGTAGTGAAAATTTCTTAAAAACTTATATAGTTTTTGTTTTATAAAGACAATAGTAAGATTTAAGAAAATTTTCAATAAATTAAGTTAAAACTAAAAATATAAGAATATCTAGTACTTAAATCTATGAGTTTTGGTTTCCTGTTCATTTTAAGAATATATGTAATTCGTCATATTAAGGATGCTTAGAAGAACTATATGAAAAAAAACTTCATGAGAAGTTCATTTGTTAAAATGCTAATACTTTAACATAAGATTAGAAATTTATTTAAGCCTCTTTCCTTAAGTTAGTTCTAGTAAAACAAATTTTTGATTAGGCATCTCCTCAAACTTCTCCTCACATATATTTTTCTTTTTGCTTTTCCTTTTCTCTCCTTTTTTTTTCTTTTAGTATCATTTTCGATCCACCCTTCTTCTTACTTTCTTTTTGATTTAAGGATTACTATATATGGATAACTTTTAATGATTTTGAGCTTCATTATCCTCTTCTTAATTTTTAAAGCTTCACACACGAATCATAATTGCTTTGAAAACAGTTTTTCACAATGTCTCAATTCTTTCTTTTATATAACTTTAAGACTCTCTTAATATTTCAAAATACAATTTCCTTTATTTTAAATAGTGCACAAATAACCTTATAGTCTTATGCTAAATATCTTAACTTTTAGAACTAAATTTTGTTATTATAGATTTACTTAAGTCTACAATCATATCTATAAAATAACAATTTCTTTTATTTTGAATTTTGTTATATATATATATATACATGTGATCGATGTTAGAGAGTAGGTCATATTTCAAAAAGAGATGAATTGCCTCTAAATTTTTATTTAGAAATAGAAATTTGTCATGCATGGGGATTGGATTTTATGGGACCATTTATTCCTTCATTTGGAAATATATAAATATTGATTACACTGGATTATGTTTAAAAATGGATTGAAGCAATCTCTTTATCTCAATGTGATGTTTGGAGTGTTTCAAAATTTTTAATTAAAAACATATTTACATGATATGGAATGCCTAGAGTAATCATTACCGATGAAGAATCTCATTTTAGAAATGTTACAATTAGAAGATTGGTCGAAAAATATAAGATAATGCATAAAAGTGCAACTGTTTATCATCCCCAGAAAAATGGTTTAGCAGAAGTATCTAATCGTAAAATTATGAGAATTTTGGAAAAGAGTGTCAATTCTAGTAAGATGAATCGGTCTATTAGATTAGATACTTTGTTACGGGCATACAATACTGCTTATAAGACATCTATAGGTATGTACCCTTATAGATTAATTTTTGGGAGGAGCATAAAGCATATTAGGCAATTAATGATATCAATTTCAATTTGGAAGATGCCGGTGAGAAAAGATTATTTCAATTGAATGAGCTTGAAGAAATTAGGAATTAATCTTACGATAATGCTAGAATTTATAAGGAAAGAATGAAGGAATGGTATAATCGAAAGACAATAAAAAAAGAATTTTAACTTGGACAAGAAGTTATATTATACAATATAAGACTAAAAATATTTCTTGGAAAATTAAAGGCTAGGTAGAAAGGAATTGAGAGTTTTTAATCGAAATAAAAAATAAGAATTTATTAGAACTGGCACATAATGTGGCAGAATCGGTGCATGATACGTTGCGACAAAAAAAATGACATAAAACATTTTAAAAGGCAGTTTTTGGCAGGTTCTTCTCTCTAAAACTCCCAAAAATTGATTCCAAAGTCAGTTTTAGGGGGGAAAGCAAGAGTGGAGTGATTAGATTTCAATTCCAACAGCGTCCCACTCTATAAATTTTTCTAGATTTGGGATTTTCAACTAGAAAAAGTTTGTGAATTTCGATGCACAGAAGTTGCATGATTGTGTTCTGGTGAAGAAGAGGTTAATTAAAGAATGGAGGTTTGTGAATTGAGGATTCAATACACCAAATACACAATTTGAATAGATTATTGGGAAAAGATGTTTAAAAGTGCTTTGTTACACTACTGCCACCATAGTCTTCCTTGTAGTGAAAGTGTTTTATGCAAATCTATATGTAATCAACCAAGGAATAGTTTATGTGCAAGGCAGGTTTTTGCAATTCACACCTTCAAGAATAAAAGAGATGTTTATGATTTAAAATGTTTTTACCTGCCATTATGCAAAATTTACCCCTAAATGAGATAATATGAATGAACCCTATCAGTACTTTACAGATGAAGATGCGAATTGGGAGGCCAGAGATGATGGGAATGAATGTAAGTTTTTCATCATCGAGTTTTTCATCATCGTTGTTAAATCCTGTCTCTAAGGCATGACACTTCTTTATTGCATTTAAATTACTACCTACTATGAAAATTAGTAAGGTAACTAAGGAGAGTGCTATTTTAAATTATTGTTTTCAAACCAGAAAACGTATTGATATTGGAGCAATCATTGTAAAATCAATTTTGGGTTTGAGTGTGAATGGCTCTGCAACCAGACTTGGTCATCCATACACTATTTTTCTGTTAAGCAGTCAATCGCAAGTACTTTACGAGAGTTATGAAAAAGTGCTTCTTCCTTGGAAGCCGATGGATCCATAAGTATATTGCAACTGTATTGAAATAGGAGATGAAAATGACATGAATGTACTGATGGATCAGGGATAAAAGAATTCATCAACTATTTAGCCTTACTTCAGTTTTAATGCACTTTTGAAAAGGGTCAAGAAGTTAAAAAAGAGGTGAAAAATCTTATGCATGCAATGTAGAATATTTATGAAATGTTGGATCACTTGGATTAGAGACTTAAAGAACATTTTGAGCATAATGGTTGTATTGAAGATGGCTTGGTACGTATGTTCAAGAAACACACTTGGATTGGGGAGGATTTCACAGATTAGTTTCCTTATCGACCCTTTTACGACCTGTATGTGCACTACCAATCTATGGGAGATATCCAAGAGTATGAGACTGAAGAAGATGTTTGAACTTAATCTATGCATATAACATTTTATTTAGTACTGTTCGTTTTAGTTATTTGTTGTGTTGTATTGCATTTACTTTCAATGTTGAACTATATTGATGTTTGTGTTTGGAACTTTGGTTTTTAATGTTAATGTTAAGATGTTTGGGTTTGCTTTAACTACTGAATTAGATGTTTGTTAGCTTGATAAATGTTAGTTTGTAATAGCATGAATTTTATATATAAAAGTGAGTTTTTTGTTGTTTATAAAAGATGAAGTTAGAGTAATGTTTAATCATGCGTATAAGGGTTCATTTGAGTTAATTAGAGGTAGACATAGAGCAGTACGAAGCAGATTTTCACAGAAAAATAAATCTTAAAAAATTAAGGAGTTGGTGCATGATGCGCCAGATTGACACATGATGCGTCGTTTTACAGAGTGTTGGAGCATGATGCGCCAGATTCTCGAAAATGCCAAAATGCCTAAAAAACCTTAAAATCACACAATAAATTCTATTTTTACTGCTTGGGTCGTCTCCTACCTCTAAACCTTGACCTAAGGTTTCACATTGGGCACGATAGAGAAGATTTTAGAGGGAAAAGTTTGTAGAATTCATCTTCTCTTGGTAAGAGCTTCACTTTAACTTGAAAATTTTTTATTTTCACCATGGATTTTTCCTGAATTATAAAAATCCAAAAATTGGGATTTTTGATGAAAGTGTTTGAACAAAACTCATTGTGAAAGTTTCTTACCAAATAATCTTACTTGGGTTGTTAGATTTTTTATCTTATAATTTATTTGGAATTTTTTTGGATTTTGGTAGGATTTCAAAAGGCTCCGTGAGTAAAGAGAGGACGGATATATGATTTTGATGCAAGAAGATTTGTTAAATTGAAGACCCAACAAAGTTATAACACTCAAATTGAATCGAAAAGTTTGATCCAAAAACACACATTTCCTAACCCGGGTGGCGAGATCGAGAGGTTGATTCTTGCGAGAAATTGGGAACAATTTTGCTACTTAACTGTAGTAGTAATTCTGCTAATGATTCGAGAGTTTTATGCCAACTTTAGATTTATTGATGATGATCCCATTCTGGTGAGGGGTAAGCAAGTTAAATTTACTACAGAAAGGATCAATACTTTATATGGGCTCAGGAATGTATTTCATGATGAATATGTTGTATTTATGACGACTGATTCATCACTAGATGAAGTAATTGCCTTCTTGACTGATGGAAAAGGAGAATGGAGTATTACAAATAATAAGATAGTTAACTTCTCAGATTCCTTGTTGACTACCCAGTCAAAGGTATATAACCACTTCATTTCTGCTAGATTACTACCAACAAATCATCTTGCCAATGTAGCGAAGGATAGAGTTGTATTGAACTATTGCATTCAGAACATGAAAGCAATAAATGTTGGTGCTCTTATAGTTCATCATGCATGGAGCATAGCTAAGAGCTCTACAACTAGTGGTTTGGGTTACCCTACCCTGATTTTCAGTCTTTGTGAACAATGAGGAGTTGAGTCCCATAGAACTGAAGAAAGATTACAACCACAAAATCCTATTGGGAAGCATATGATTCAAAGAGTTGAATCATTTGTTGAATCTAGGGGTGGAAGAGGAGATATAACCTCTACATTAGTCGCAGGGGCATTTACTTCTCACCCTGCATCATTAGAAAATATTATGGACCAAATCAAGATTCAACAATTGGATATAGTGAAAATTCAGAATCAGATTGGAGAGATTGGAGCAAGAAATGCTTATAATGATGAGTACCATCAAAGGAAAGTTCAGCATGATATTGCTTTTGGGATGCTATGGTGATGTATCTCAGGGGTGAGTACAATGTGGATATTCATACTTGCCCCATATTTACTCCATATACTCCTATTCACGATGATGATGATGAAGAAGAAGAAGATGATGATGGTGATGATGATGATGATGATGATGATGAGGAGGAAGGTGATGAAGATTGATATTTTCTAGAGTTTGTTTATTTGTTTTGTTGTTTTTTTGTTTGTATGTTGTATGGATTTTATTTGGTTTGCATTTAAATTTATTGTAGTAAAAACTTTTATTTTTGTGTTGTGAACTTAAAATTGCAATAGTAACAGTAGATTTTTACTTTTTCTACATTTTTAGTATTTTCAGATCATTTTTCTGTTTTTAAATCTCAGCAAATTCTATAAAATATATTATGCCTCATTTAATTCTTTAAATCATATGTATTTTTAAAGTTAGTGCCTGTAGTGTACCAGAGCCCAGTTTCATAGTCAAAAATCTTCTACAAGATAGTTTTTTTTTCAAGAATTTACTATTTCCTTTCACCAAATGAATTTTGTACTAAAATACTTTTAAAAAATGCTTAAGAGCTTATGTTTGGGGGTAAGAAAATTTTTCTTTCAAAAAAAAGGAAACTAAATTTTATTTGTCTTTAAGTAACAATACTTTTAAAAATTAATCTAACATGACATTGGATATTAAGATTAAACTTTAAATGACTATTCTTATGTTTATGAATATTATGGTAAATTTAGTTAAAGTTTTTAATAATGAAGGTCAATTCTAATATCAAAGATATTTGGTATGATAATCTAAGACTATATCTTTCTATTTAAAGTAAAGGAAATTGTATTTTTCAAGTATTAAGAATTTTAGATATTCATGTAAGAAGAAAAGAATGAGACTTCATGAAAATAAAAAAACTACTATGAATTTATAAAGTGAAGAAAGGCAAGGAGTTTTAACTTTGAGAAGAGGATAATGAAGTTCAAAGCTATTAAAGGCTATCCAAATATAGTAATCCTCACTTGAAAAGAAAAAGAAAAGAAAGAATTGAAAAGATCATAAAAGAAGAAAAAAAAAAGAAAAAGAAAAGAAAAGAAAAGAAAAATAAGTGAGGAGAAGCTTGAGGAAATGCCTAATCAAAAATTGGCTTCAGTTGAATTAACTTAAAGTAAAATTTTTATTACATTTTCTAAACTTTTTCGGCACTATTTAGTTAAGGAGTTTCCCATTGAAAGCTGTCAGCCACCGTAACCGGATCCCGTCGCCCGCTTCGGAAAGGCATTTTAATTTACATATGTATATATAGTCTTTTAAAAAATATGAAATCAAAATGATCCCATATCTTTCAAAATTTAGATAAAGAGCACTACACTTCAAGCTATGTATCTATCCCGAAAGATAAACACAAGACTTGAGAATGAGGCTCGATCAAATAAATTAAGAAATATATAACATCCGTTTGGTCTGCCGAAACCATTTTTTTTATAAGCCGACCAATTCCCCTATGTAATATGAGAAATTAAATAATTTTTATATTAAGATGGGTTCGGGAAAGTTTCCTATAAAGGCAAGCCCTTATAGTTAATTAGATCTTAGACAACCAAAGCCGCCTAAGAAAACTCTCGATAAACATCAAGGGAAATTGTCTTCAAAGAGGAGAAAGGAATAGGACTTTTCAACGAAATCAGACATAGATGTGTGAGGGGGAATGGATCAAATTTGGCACATTTTACAGTAGAATCCAAAAGAAGAAGAACTAGAGGATGTCACGGATCCTGAGAAGAACCTCGATGACTTCTCAAGATTTCTTATGATTTGATCTCGATTTGGAGGTGAAATATTTAAATGTTTCATCCTGCCAATTGTATTAAATGGAGCTTACATTCATGGGAAATAATCACACAAATAGCCTGGAAGTTGTGAGGATTTAGGTCGTGACAAATGACAACCTCGGAATCCTAAACCACGTTAAGGCTTATATTGCATAACAGAGTCATACAAAGAACTAAGGATAAATTTAAGATTTATATCGCACTAGGAAAATAACCTTAAAATCCTATGGCTCAGGTTTTTAATTCTAAGGAATGGGTTAGCTGATGTAGACATATTTTACTGTTGAAGATGGTTGTGCTGCCCACCATGCTAGCTCCAAGCTCCTTGTTGTAGCGAGTTTAGGTTTTCTGATGTGTCAAGTCCAGATGTCAAATCAAGTGTTTCCTAACTTCATAGTTATTTAACTATTATGGGGAATATTAAAGTTGATTAGAGCAACACCAGTTAGGATCCCACGGTTCCCTCGTACCGGCATCACTATTTCCATTTAGATTCAATTAGTCCAAATGAACTTACTTAACTCGACTTAATGATTTCCATACTTTTATTTAGATCGTGGAAAATCTCGTTAGCAACCGTAGGTTGCCTCCATCAAGGGATTCTTTATCATCCAATGGATACGTCTTAATTTAATTGTAATTTTGGTTTTATTTTTTTGTTTGTGATTAATTTTTGAGCTATCTTATATTTTGACTGTTGTGGCGGTGCATTTTATCTTGTTTAATTTTTAGTTTTGGTTTATTTTTGATATGCAGGGTGACTTTAAACATGCAAGCAAGAAACAAGAAGTATGAAAACGTAAATGCAATAACTTAAAAGGGTACCTGTCGATTCTTCTCACTCCTCCACCTGAAAGGTTAGCTTTGGAAATATGTATGTAATTTTACAAGAAATTTAAATTGCAGGAGCAGATGAAGGTATAACTGCCAAACCCCATGTAATAACTTTCTTGAGTTATGGAAGATCTTAGTGGATAATTTTAGAAAAAAATATATATCAAGTTCAATTTACCCTTCAAAATATCCAAGAGATTTCTTATTTAAGAGATTTTAAAGTCCTCGAGGCATGACCCTGGACCACTTTGAAGATTTCTTGAAATTTTTTGAGTTTATTTCGAACTTATCATATTGTTCTATTGATCATCTAAGGTTAAGCTAAAGTTATCCCATTGCTCAAGGAAACTTGACGTTCTAATCATCCCAAGGCTAGGACACTCCATTAATCAATTGATGTTTCGTTTAAGAGTTATGTGGGTGGGCTCCCTAAGGCAAATTTTGGTAAGTAAGGGTTTTAGTTTCCAAAGTTAAAATTGGGCTTGTAGTGTAGAGAGGTTTTAATCATCAATCATGTTATCTTCTAAATCTAATCAAATGAGTTTAAATGTCAAGCCTAGGTTACTACCAAGCCCTGAACAATCACAATAGGTGAAATGGTAATTAACAGAATTTTGAATTAAATGACATGCATTGTTATTGGAAGGTCACATCAATTATGGGCTTGAAATTAATGAAATATTATCTTTCTAACTCACACCCATCACTTAAGAATTGTTTAAATTTGATTAACTTATAAGTCAAGATACTTAAGAAAATTACAATTTTTCTTATTATAGAAAAGGTGGTAAGTGAGTTCCTGCATTTTAATCTCATTGTATTTCAATCATCCAAAAATATTCATTAGGATCAAAATTACCTATCTTCTCTTTAATTAATCTTAAATCTTGATTAAGGCACCAAAGTTTAAAGCTACCCCTCTGCCTTTGTGGTTCTTCACTTTATAACTCATTAATCAAAATTCAAATGACTTTGAGAATTTTTAGAGTGTCCTATCCATGGGTTAATAAAAACATAAGAGGAAGAAATGTGGGTTTTCAAAATTTAATTCAATTTAAATAATTATTTAAATTTCAAAAGTAGTATTTTTAAAGTTGATTTTACTTAACTATTCAAAAATAAGATTTTTATTCAAGATAAAATCACTAAAGATCCCCTTAGGACAGAGAAACACTTAGATAAAATTTCATAATTTTTTGAATTAAATCTTTAATAAAATTTTGTAATTATTATTAATTTTTATGATTTAATTTGAATGGAAAAGATGTTTTATTTGTAAAAAATATTTTTTTTATATTTTTATTAAACCTCTCTGAGCTCAAAGAACTCAAAGAAACAAATTTTGCATTTTTATAATTTTTAATTTATTTATTATAACAATTTTAATGGAAAAATAAGAAAAAATCATTTTAAGCTTTTAAAAATTTATTCTTAACTAAAATTAGGAAAAATATATTAATGAGTTCTAAGTGATTAGGGAATAATTCGGCAAATTTTTAAATATTTTGGTTTTTTTGGGATTTTTAATTTTTTTTAATTAGTTTAAATTTAAAATAAAGCTAAAAATACAAGTATATTTTTAAAAATAAAAATTTACTTTTCCTAAGTGCCTCCAAAGACAAGGAACTCAAAAAAATGCTTTTCATAATTTTCCAAATTTTTTATATTTTGATAAAATTACTTTTGTACAGAAATATAAGGTTTCCTAGAAAATCAACTTGAGTGCTCAAACTTAATCGAATAATTTTTAAATTTTTACAGTGGGTAAGCATGGTTTTTATACACAGTGTGGAATTAATTTTGTCAAATTTTGATTATCTTTTAATTTACATAAATTACTACAAGATATAAACACTTTTGTAAATATAAAAATTTGCCAAATCATTCAAGCCATCATGATATTTTTCCTAAGCTTCTTTGACCATAGGAAACCTACTAAAATTATTCTTATAATTTTCAAAGTGATATTTTAATTTATATAATTAAAATAAAATAAAATAGTCATCTTAGCTTGAAAATTAAGGATAGAGATACAGAGATTTCCTCTGAGCTTGAAAAAATAAGAGAACATAGCCTTTATCATAAGGAATGAACCCTAAAAATTTCAAGCTGAGCATTGCTTGATCATAATAGATTAAATACTCCATAGAGTATTTAATTCATTTAAAATCAAAGAGTCATCAAATAATTCTTATTTAATTCCACATTATTTTCTTCTTTTTCCTGAGCAAGAGGGTATTTTTCTTTTATTTTTCTAATTTTTTCTAGAGAAAGATATGGATTTTTGAAGTTCAAGCATTTAATTTAATTTAAATAATCTTTGTTTTTCTACTTAAACATGCAACACCAACTTATCCTACGACATCTCCGAACTCACATGCGGCGCTCCACTATTTGACGCTGCCATCCACCACAGCTGCCACGCGGCCTGCCTTTTTGCTCCAAAGATTCGTCAGGCTTGATCTCCTCTGTCCATCCAATACACACGTGATTGGACGACATCCATTCATTGTACCCAAATGAGCCAACCCAAGAACCGTTCAGACTAAAACCTTAAAATCTTTGTCTAGACTCAACCAAATTGAATTGTGTTTATTCCTATACCTTCATCTACTCAAGACGAGTACATGTATATGGCTTATACGATATGAAATATAGTAAAAACGTATGGAGAATCAAATGAAGCTCAGATTAGGATTGAAGTTCAATACTTTTGTCTGAGAGGAGAGGCCTATATTAGATGGATGTGGTAGCTTTGATTGGGTCCAATGAATTTCCAGTTGAAGTCCTAGGCCCTGGTGAATTATCTAGGTATGAATTCATTCAAAGTGGATTTCAATTCTTGGTCTAGAGCTATGTTAGAGGTTGTTTGAGAGGGGGCTTTTGTGGGGGATCAACTCCTCTTGCTCTGGTGATGGTTGGTCATAGTTAATTGAAGTTTGTTCCATTTTGGAGGTCTGGAGAAATTTTTTCTGGTTCGAACTGAAATTTTGAGTTCAAAATTGGGTTCTCACTATGGGAACTAGAGGGGGAAAATGGTGGGCTTGAGATGATGAGGTCTTGGAGAGTCTCTGAGAGCAATTTCATAGATTTTCCCAAGGAATTGGTGCTCTCTCTCATTTGTCCGTGGAGGAGGTGAGCTTAAATAGAGGGGCTTGGGGTGGAGCTTAGGCCAATTATTTGGTTCAATAAGCTACTTATGTGGGGAGCAAAAGAGCTCCAAAGAGCAATTAGGGTTGGAAAGCTTGGATAGGTTCAATTGGCTTTGAATTTGGTGAGGTGGCTCTTGGTTTTGGGGTTTTCCAATGACTAGGGTGGCTGGCAAGAGCAAAAGAGGTGGTCAGGTGGTTAGGTGAGTTAGTGGGTGGGTTAATTATGATTAACCTTTAATGGTTTGGCATGATGGTGGACATATTTGGTTTAGACCCAAAAATTCAATCAAATCGCCTAATTTAGGGAACCATTGGTCCATAGCTTCTCTTGGATGGTTCAATAGAGTTTGCCTTGGTCCAATGGTTGCACCCAGTGGTTGTGGTGGTCTTTGGTTAGCCAGTTTGGCTCGGTTAAGTTAAATTTGTTTAAATTGTCCATGTGGGTCAAGTTGTCGTGAAGTTGGGTTTGAATTGGGCTAGTTATGTTATTGAGCTCATATGATTGATCAATTTTGTGTATATATTTGTAAAAGAGAGTTTAAAAAAAAAATGGAGTGGTTTTTAGTTAATTTGGAATTTCAATTTGGAGGAATTTGGTCTTTTAATTAATTTGGGGGTGTTGGGGTTGGATTTGAGTTTAGGTTAGGCTAGGGTCATGCTAGGTCCAAATTGATGGCTCAAAATAGTCTAGGCGAATGTTGTAAAGAGTTTTCAACATTACTTGGGTGCCAACTTTAGAGTTAGGGCATTCAATTTAGTGGAATTTGGGCATGTGACTAAATTGGGGAAAATTTGGGAATTTTAAATTTGGGTGGAATTGAGGCTTGATAAAGGCTAATTTAGGGCTCAATTTTATTATTAAAATATTAGGAAGAGTTTGTGATCCAAATTGAGGCAATTGAATGGGCTATGGGGTTCAATTGGGTGACATTGGGTGATATGGTCAAAATTAAGGGTTTTGGTCTGGATCAAAATTGAGCTCAAAGCATGGGTCAATTAATCTTGAATTTAGTTTGAAATGATCATAGGCATGATGATCATAGGCATGATGATGATCATAGGCATGATGAATTTGTGTTTAGAATTGAAATTGGGGAAAATTGGGATGAAATTGAGGGACATTTGGGGTGAACTTAAAGTAATTGGGCCTTTAGGAGAAATTTGAGGGCTTTGATCAAAATGGTCAAATTGAGCAAACTGGGTTTTGTTGAAGGGTCCAAAATGGTTTTGGAGTAATTTAAAATGATTTTGAGGGTTTTGAGAAAGTTTGGCCCCCAAGGGTATTTTTGTAATTTTGGCAAATGAGTGGGTATTTTGGTAATTTTGAACATTTTGGTAGGTCTGGGGTAATTTGGGTAGTTTGAAATGTTTTAAAATCACTTTTGAATAGACTTGGGTAGTTAGAGTAATTTTTGGAATTTTGGTCAAATTTAAGATTTGGGGGTAAAAGGCTAAGTCGGGTACTTAGGTAAGAAAAAAGATTGCCAACCACCCAATTTGATCTTTGGACCAATAGAATCCTCTACTTTGGGTCCTTCATGTATTGGTCTTATTAGATCTTAGTCTAGGGTTAGTGGGTATAGGTGACCATCCACACGAGTCTCCCAAAAGATCAAGGGATCAAAGCCAACAAGTTTGGGTCAACCCTAAGGCCAAGTACTCTTATTTGGATGCCCCTTGAGCTCCCCTATATTGACCCCACCTATTAAGTGCTACAGTTCAGGACCAATATGTGAAACTTGAAGTTGAGTCGGAATATTTTAGAATTTCTAATGGTAAGGGTTCCTTTTCTAGTCATATAGGAATAGTCAACAGGTAAGTTCTATGGCAAGAACCTAGGCTACTAAGGAGGAAACTAGACCTCAACCAAAAGTGAGGTCAACAAACTTATATTGGATTATTAGTAGAATTATTAGTAAAGTTTTCCTGGAGTTCTTTTTTATATGAATTCTAAATAACCTTCGTAAGATAAATTGTAATTCTTCTTGAAATAAATAGTGATACAGAAGTCTTAAAATTGACTACTAAGTAGTCTTAGACTTAGAAATTGAATCTAAGTTATAAATGGCTTTTCTTAAATTCTACTATTTTATTTATTGAAGTAAAATATTGAAGTTATAGGTTAGTCTCTATCTTAAGTCATATGCTTTTATGTAGTAAAAGTGTCACTTTATGACAAGTAACATTTAAGTTTTGGGGATTTTGATACATCAAAATAATATGTTATTTTAAGTATATATTTTATGTTTTTTTGGTGATATTACAATTTAAAGAAGGGTATTTTTATGATTTTACTGCAGGTATATCAATTTTAGGCATTTGGAGCAAAAACAACAAAAAAGACTAAATTTGGAGCCAAAACAACAAAGTTTTGGCACCAGATGCGCCAAATTCCATAACAATGTGTCCTTCAACAAACTGGCTCATGATGCACCAGATTGGTGCCAGATGCACAATTTGATAGAGAGTTGGCGTATGATGCACGAGATTTGGCACCAGATGCGCTAGGGACGACTTTTGCGGATTAAGGCGATTTAAGACAAATTTTGTGCAAATTTTCAAAGGCACACTTGTTCTAAAAAACCCTTAGAGTAATTCACTACATTTAGACACTTTAAAAGATTCTTTTATGAAGGGCTATGTCTATTGGATCAATGAACATGTCGTTTGAATTCAAAAGAATCGACTTTTTGGCAGAATTTTGGAAGGAATTTTGAATTCTTTTTGGAGGGAGGCAACCTTTAATAAAAGAGGTAGAGTCAAGTAGAGGTGTGTGGTATGAGATAGAGAAAGAGAAAGAGAGGGGAAGTCAAGGGCTTGGAGAGTTTCTTCAAGGATTGTAAGAGGAGAGGGAAGGTGAGAGATTTCTTCTTCATTACACTTCTAAGAGAGAATTGAGAGTTCTTGTAAAGAGAGTAAGGCTTGGAGAGAACTTCTAGGAGTTTTCTTGGGAATGATTGTGAGATAAGTTGTGTCTTTTATTTCTTTTGTTTTGTAAACTTATTTTTATTAATGAAATCTCTGTTTTGTCATATCATTCTTATGAATTCTAAGTAGTCTTATTTATCCTTCTTTCTACTTTGAGATATGTTTTTTGTGGAGAATTTATTTTGTTTTATATGGTTTTAATTGCTAATAATTTGTGACGATTTGAACTCTGATCTTCATTTAAATTTTGATTTGGCCAATTGAAATGCTAAAATTTGTTGAGAAACATATGTTCCGAAAGGGCTATGATTTCTACAACATAGGGAGAATCACATTTAATTTCATGGGAGAGTATTTCATCCATGGCATTGGGTGCAAATAAATAAGGAAATATAAATTTTTGGATGCAAAATCAGAGATTTTAAGGTGTCAGACCAAAATTCCTAATTTGGTCCAATTGATTGGAAACTAATGCGAGATTGTTAACTTTCAATGGAGGGAGTAGTGTGAGCTCTAGAGTGGCAGCCAGGCGCCAGCCAGTACCCTCCCAGCCTAACCACAAAATTAGGGACCAAACTGTGGATTAGTCATTGTTCTTTATACACTCAGAAGAGGGTTAAGAATAGGATTGATCCTATTTTGCATAAAATAATTCTTATATATGTTTTTAAATGAATTTAATTTCTTCACAAACCATATGCTCATTGTAAAGGGGAATGATGCTTTCTTAAATTTGAACTTTTCATCAC
The DNA here is from genome assembly GCF_001263595.1 of Phalaenopsis equestris. Lineage (NCBI taxonomy): Eukaryota > Viridiplantae > Streptophyta > Magnoliopsida > Asparagales > Orchidaceae > Phalaenopsis > Phalaenopsis equestris. Next base: position 887,110 of record NW_018164798.1, on the reverse strand, counting down.
TACATCTTAGATTTATTTTTCGTAAATTTACTTTTGAAAGTTTAGCATTTAGTTTATAAAACTTTGTCTTTTAACTATATTTTACTTAACATTCACTTGTTACTTAATATTCAAACTTTGCACTTTACTTTTTGTAGTTTTAAAATAGTGCTTTACATTATGATTTTAAGAACTTAATTACAGACATATCCAACTTCTCTGTGGGATTGATATCTAGGACTCCATTAAAGCCCTTTATTACTTGAGTGATATGTATACTTGCGTTATTAATAAAGGGGATTTTGCAGTTTAAAGATTATTATAAGAGAAAACTATTTTAATTGAAGTTATATTTTTGGGATTAATTGCAATTTTTTTTTTGGGATTATAAGAGAAAGTCTTGTGTATTTTGTAATATTAAAAAATAGTTGCAAAATTAATACACTAAATCCACCCGCATCACCTCCCCAGGAAAAGACGCAAAAAACTTTAATGCTAGAAGATAAAGAAAATATGCAAATTATTTTTGTTATATAAGAAAATAAGCAGATTAATCACAATGATTTTTTTTGTTATGTGTTATAAATTTTTTTCAACACCACAACATAGAAGACTTTTATAGTAGAAAATAGGCAGATTAATCACAATAAAATTTCTTTTAGAATAATAAGATTTATCCTTTAAAATATCTAAAGCTGCCACACTTAGTGAATTAAGGTGTACTTTCAATTTCAAAAACACTAGGTTTCAAATGCAAGTATACGTATTACTCAAGTAATAAAGGACTCTAATGCAGTCATAAGTATTAATCCCACAAGGAGGTGAACACTTGTTTGGAAAATAACACAAAAGCACGATATTTGAACTATAGAGAACTTAAGTAAGAAAAATAGGTAGAAATTTGTTTAATGCCATTAAATAAACTATGTTTACTACCATAATCTCTAAACTTCAAGGCTATCATTTCGCTTACAATGAGATTATAGTCAGTGAATCATCAAATGGAATAAAATTGTATTGTGACAAATAGAAACAATTATATTATTTATCCTTTCTTCAAGTGATAAAGAAAATTGGCTAATCTAGTGTTTAGTCCCTAAAGTCACGACCAGGTTGGAAAGATACTTGCTCTCACTCCAGAGTTCCCATGTTCCCCTCGCTTAAGGGCTAACATCTCGCTTTAGTTTCCAAACTCCTGGACCAAATTGTGGATTTTGGTATGTCACCCTAAAATTTCCAATTCTACGCCCATTAATGAAAATTTCATTTTTTATTTGCACTCAACCCCATCCCTCTCGGATCATATGTTTCACAAAAAAATTTTAACAATTCAATTGGCCAGATCGAAAGTAAATAAAGTTTGAAGTTTGAATCATCATAAATATGAAATTAAAATAATGCACAACAATCTTAACTCTTCACATGACCATTTCTTTTTGTAGGAAAAAGGAAAAACGATAATTAAATCTACTCAGAATTCATGAGTAAGATACAACAAAACTTAGATTTTTTATATAAAAACAAGTTTACAAAATAAGAAAGAAAAATAAAACAACTTAACTTGATCTCTTCCTCAAGAAAATCCCTTGAAGTTCATTTGAATCTCTTTCTCTCTTTATAATAACACTCAAATCTCTCTTAGATTTGTAAGAGAGAAGAAATCTCTCACTTTCTCTCTCCTCTTACAACTCTTAGAGACACTTGCAACACTATCCCACAACTTGGAACTCATGCCCCCACTAACTAACACTAAACACATTCCTAGTGAAGGAGAAAGTGATTAGATAGTTCTAAGTAAGAATCCATTGTATGTCGGGTGACCAGACCTAGGGAGGATTGTAAGAGAAACGAATTAATTCAAAGGAACTTCAATAGTTTGGTGGAGAGGAGTTTGAGATAAGTTTTTATATTTGTAACTAAATTTTATTTTAATTTATACTACTTGTGTTTTTACATGATTTCTACTTTTAAACTTAATTTTTGTTGTGCTTTCTCTATGAATTTTGAGTAGCTCTTGTTATCTTTTTCCTTAAAATAATAATTAATTAAGTGTTGGAAGGAAGTTGTATGAAGTATAGATCTATAGTGCTGGAATAAGTTGTGATAATTTAATCCTTGTAATTCATTTACTTCTTGATTTTGCTAATTGAGATGTTAATATTTGTTGTGAGAACATGTATGATCCGTGATGGTAATGTCTCAGTCAACTAATGGTAGAATCACTTGAGATTGTATGGATGAGAATGTAATTCATATGTTAAAGTTCAAATAAATTGAGAAATAAACTTTGAAGGGTATAGAGTTAGATAACTTTAGAGTGAAAGACTAAAGCCCCCAATTTGGTCTATTATTTTAGGTCTTGATATGAGAGGTTAGCCCCTAGGTGGAGGGATGAGAGGGAACTCTAGAGTGAGAGCTAGTATCTACCCTACCTAGCCCGCGTTTAGGACTATTCAAACTTTAGATTATTCATTATTCTTTATAACTTCTATAGTAAGGATAGAGAATAACATTACTCCTATTTGGCATAACATAATTTAAATACATACACAACATAATTCTTATACTTGTCACTGATTTATGATAAGGAAAAAGATATTTTATTTGTATTGCTTTCATCTTACAAAAATCTAGTTAAATTTAGTTAGTTTCTTACTTTATTTTAAATTATCAAAATTACAAAAAAAATCAAACTTTCATTTCTACCATAAAATCTATAGTTTGTGTAAGAATCTTTTTGAAAGAAGAGTTTTTTATCTAATTTCTACTTAAGAGTTTGTAGTTCTCCCTGTGGGTTCGACATTTTAAAGCTTAATAAAAAAACTCCTATATTACTTGATAATGATACGTATACTTGCATAGTATCTCAATATTTAAAAGAACAATGCATCAAGTTTTTGGCACTGTTGTAAAGAAAGAAATATTAAAAAGAGAATCAAGAATATAACTGCACATACTGTTGGCATCAATTTTTGATGTCACGAGTGTAGGGTGTCCACTTGCACGGCTTAAGATGATCTACGTTTCATCCGCAGCATCCGATGGCTCGAGGCACTCACCCGGGACCTTTTGGCGCGTGTTGAGGGGGCACGTAGCCAGGGTCATTCTGCTAGGCTATGACTTTCACTGAACTTTGATGTTCCTTGCGGGGGATGCACTCTTCGCTACGACTTCGCGGGCGGGGTAAAAATGCGCGAAGTATTGTTTTGGACACGATAGTCGAAAAAGTGGCCCAAACAATCCCGAATGACCAAACGGACTGCGCCAATGCGTCCGGAACGTTGATTTTATCCAAGAAGGACGTTCACTTCGCCGCGAGGACGCATACGGGTGAAAAATACACGAAGGATAATTATAATAATGTATTTATTATTTTTTTTATATTATAATATAATATTTAAAAAAAAAAACTATCGTTAACCTCTCCCTCCCCCCATCCAATTCTGATGCGAACAGTCCGCCTTCGCCAACCCTAGCGCCGCAATCTGCTTCGGACTCGCGCCAGAAGCTTCCGTCGGCCGGCCTCCTCCACGCCGGTGCGGCCCGCCGGCCAGATGTCCCTCCGACGTCCCTTGCTCCAGCCGCTGCCTTCATCGCTTGAGCAAAGCCGCCGCCAACTCTTGCAAATCCTCCTGCTTTGCATTCGGACAAGTATAAGATCTCGCCGGCGTTCTCCATGCGCAAGATCTCCTTCTCTGCAGCAGATCTTGCCTGTCAGCCGCACGCCGAGGCATCTCCTTCTCGGCCAGCCGCACGCCGAGATCTCATCTTCTCGCCGGCGGCATCCTGCCGACCTCCAACAACGGCGTCGAGATCCCAGCGGTCCGAGCTCTCCCTCGCCAGCCTCGTCTCTCGTTCCGAGCTTCCCCTGCACCGGTTTTATTTATTAACCGCAGCACTCTCCTCGGCCTCTCCTTTCACCGGCGACGCCTTTTCCGACGGGTGAACCTTCTGTTGGTGCCACACAACCCGCCTTCACCTCCTCGCAAGTAGAAAAGAGGGTGGAGTTTGAACCTCCCACCTCGCATTTTTCTTGCATGCCGTCGACGAGCTACTCCACCTCGTCGTCCCTCACTCCCCGGTGGTCGAAATATCTCGCCAGAGTAGTTTGCTGTCGAGGGGCAGCGACGACTCCGCTGCTTGAAGAGGCGTGGACGCCTTCTATTTTGCGAGAAAATCCTCCTCTCGGGGTTCATCAGTGTCGAGCGTCGCTATGGTATACATTTTCGTTTGCATTTTTATATGCTCAAATTATTTCTTTGGGTACTTTGCATACCTCTTGCTCTCACATCCTCCTATGTCTTTTTATTGCCCTGTGCACATTTTACGAGGCACATTGGAGCATGGATCGGACGCCGACGAACTCAAAGCAAGCAAATGAGGCACACTGTAGCATGGATCAGATGTCGATGAGCTTGGAGCAAGCAAGGAAAATGTGTCTGCAACCGTCATAGTGGTGAGATCCCCTACCTCCTAGCCAGCCTTAGGAATAGTGGAGTCTAGGCATGTGGGTTAGATCGCCCACATGGGGTGCATGTGCCGGCATGGGTCAGCATGAAGATGTGCCTGCGTGATGAATTGTTGGTTTTCCTAGAGCCAGCCTTTAGGTTATGACTTCTTGTGCGTGGCCAAATACCCCACATAGAGTCGAGTGTCTCTCCCCTTATTGTGAGCTTTAGCACAAGTCCCTATAGATCAAGTCTCGATGGGTCGGAGTCCCTCACTCCCCTTGTC
>NW_018164798.1:866328-882179 GCF_001263595.1 Phalaenopsis equestris | reverse complement strand
TTTCCTCACCAAAGCAAGAGGCGGCGGTGCCGCACATCCAAGGGTCTAAACCTTAAGTCTCCCAGGTGAGGTCGTTAGCACGAGCCTGGTTTGCTATCTGCATGTTGGTTCTCTATATATTGCATTTTTTGCTTGATGCATGTTGCATTTCACTTTGCTTCGACTGGCCACCCGGGGCCAGCAAACATCTTACTTATCCCAAACCGGCCGCCCCGGCCCGACGAGCATTTCACTTAGCTCCAACCGGTCGCCGCGGCCCAGCGAGCATCTTACTTTGCTCCGATCGGCCTCTGATAGGCCGCTCCGGCTCGGTGAGCGTATCACTTTGGTTCGACTAACCACCGCGGCCCGGTTGACCGGTCACCTGCATTTTTGTCTGCCTTTGCATTATATCACATGCTTGACTGTTTGCATGTTGCACCATATGTGTTTGCATTTTCATTTGCATTAGCACTTGGGTGACTCTCCCTAATGAGAATCACCATTGTCTCCGGGTCACTGCCGCCTCGGTACACTTTTCTTTGGGCCACTACCTCCACGCCACGCCCATCACTTTTGGTCACTGTTGCTACAGCACACCCATTTCTTCGGGTCGCTGCCTCCATCAAACACCCATCTTTCGGGCCCCTGTCGCCACGACACGCCCATCACTTTTAGTCACTGCTGCTACGGTACACCTTTCTTCTGGCCACTGCCTCCATGGCACGCCTATCCCTTTTGGTCATTACCGCTACGGTACACCTTCCTTCGGGCCACTGTCTCTACGACATGCCCAACCCTTTTGGTCACTGCCTCCACAACACACCTTTGGGCCACTGCCACTACGGTACGCCCATCCCTTTTACCACTGCCCTTTTGGCACACCCATTTGTCCGGGCCGCTACCTCCACGGTATGCCCATCTTTTCCCGAGTCACTGCCTCTACGGTACACTCATCACTTCTGCCACATGACTATTCACATTTGCATTTGCATGTTCGCATAGGTAGCGAGCCGGGTAGCAACCCTTTTGGTCGCTGCCTTAACGAACATTGCTTGCCGGGTTGATCCCGGTGAGCAATGCGAGTTAAGTCATCGGGATTGACATGAGTATGACTGTGTTAAAGATCTAATAGATCTAACTCGTATCACCCTGGCACCCCTCTTTGTGGCACCCTTTAGATCCTTTGGATCTTTAGGATGGGCTTGGATCTTTAGGATGGGGCCGGTATGGCGACCCCGTCAAAGTCATACTATACCCAGACCTATCCCGCACTTAGATAGTAGGTTGGCGCACTTTTTCTTTGATGGTGTGCTAGGCTAGGATTTAGGGTGCTTAGGTAGCCTTTTTGATGTATGTCTGGCTATTGTTCTCTGTTGGATTGGTTGCCCTAGCCAGGTAACTTTCTTTTGCATTATGCTTGTGATGTGTTTGCATGTTGCATATGTGTGGTAGTATATGGTAGTATGTTGGGGTGTTCTTCTGCAGGGAGCCATGCCTATTTATTATCACACACACAGGTACCGCGATAGGGGGAGCAAGTAATGATTTCTGACCCTTTTACTTGCAGGTGCTATTAGCTCCCCCAGTTTTAAGGCATGGCTCATGATACGTTATTTGCATGTGAGCTTTCCCACTGACACTTGTTTTTATGCAGGATTGAGTCTTTTATTCTCCTATGTACTTTTAGAGTCTAGGAGAGTCCTGTAGCAGAAATAAGATACGGGCACGGGTTCCGAGGCGTTTGGCGTGGGAACCATGTGGAGGGGACCAGGAGCAGATGCTTGTGCCTCGTATCTTAATTCTTCATTTGATATTGATGTATAAAATTAGGACTGGGCATGTATACGCGGAGTCCGACCGCCTTTTTCTTTTCTGAGATATGTTGCCGACCCAGCGGCTCCGGCCTGTCTATTATTTTGATTTGGCTTGCTTTGCTTCTTCCATCATATTGCATGTCTGCACTTGCATGTGTTTTCTTTGTTTCTTTCTGTGTCTTATCTGGGATTTCATGATACAATCTAGGCTCATTAAGGACCATAAAATGGAAATTTTCTACAAAATCCTAAATAAAATATTCAAGATAATTAAAATTTAGGATTAAAATATTCAGGATTTAAAAACTTTCACATTTACTTTCCTGCTTATATTAATAGGGCCTCCACAATGCTTAAGGACCGCTCTAGATAACTGCATCATATTTGCATGTCCCGAGGAGGAGTCCCCGTGCTTCTCTAACCTGACTGGCCAAGCATACCTCTTTATAGGTAGTTGTCTAGTGCGCCTAGGGTGTTAGAAGGCTCCCCAACCTAGACGGGGTGTAAGTCCTTTTGTTTGGAGTGTTTCCAGCTTTGTAGCTAAACTTCTATTTCCTTTTCTTTCCTGAGGCATCCTGGCCACTTTGACAGATATAAGTCCCATCTCTTGGAGCTCCATCTTTTAGTCATAGGATAGAGTTTCGTTCGTTTGACCTTAGGGCTACTGAGGTTCCCGTGGATGATGCAATTCACGGGTTGCTGACCGGGGATCTCAGGACGTGTTGGGTCGACTACCTTCACGATCAGGTAGACTTAGGGTCCTATAGCTATGGATGACGGGTTCGTGGTACCCCGACCCAGTTACCTCTACCTTTTAGGATCACTTTACCTTCCTTTGAGCCCCTTTGAGCCCTATCGCTCCTTGACTTCATTGATATCATTTTGACGGCTCGATGCCGATGAGCTGCCGCCCATTTGGGATACGACGATTTGTCCTCTGCCCTTACGGCCCGGACGTGCTTTTACGTGTTGGGATATCCCCGTCAAGATGATTTAGGTTATTTCGTGGGCCTCGTGTGCCGATGAGCCGCTACCCATTCAGGATGTGAGAGACTCACTCTCTGCCCGATGGCTTAACGCGAGCTTTGAAGCATCGAGACTATTCCCACACGGAATAAACTTTCTTTGAGTACCTATGGCCCCAGGTTCACGATAATTTAAGTGAAACTTCTTTTATCGAGAGTATTCTTGGGTATCCCCCAAGATGTAATTAACCAAGTGGGATACGTCCCCTTGGGAGTGCTCTTTTCTTTCACGGATATCGGTTTAAGGTGCTTTCGCCCGATCTTGTTTGGGCGGACACTCTTAACCTATCATTGCGAGGTTTACCGCACGTAGGCTCTCCACATTTTGTGTTTTCTCTTGTTTGTCGTTTTGTCGTATGTCCCTTCTTATTCGTTTCCTCTCCTCTTTGAATCACATATCTTGTTCAGAAGGGAGATTTATTCGAATGGGGAAAGTATACGACAATCGACAAGCTGGCGACTCCTTCTAAAATAAAAGAGAGAAAAACAAATGAAAACACATACATCTTAGTACTATCATACCAGATAGGGATCATGTTTTGACTTTTGTTGTCAGGAACCCACATTTAGTTATTAGAAGTGGAGTCAAAAGCAGAAGTATATAAAATCCGTCCAAATTCAATGCTTTTGTGAAAATTACCATCTCAAGCGCATAGGCGCCATCTTCTCAGTATTTTGGCATGCAGGCGCCAGTTCTAGCACCTAAGCACCAATTAAAATTTTAGAAAACTCCACTTTTGACTCAAAGTTTTGTCCTTTATGCATCCTTTAAGCTCAAAATGCCCAGAATTAGTATTCTTCCAATAAAACATGAAAATAACTTTTTTATCACCAAACATAAGCCTTGAATAGAAAAGAAAATTTTAATATTTTTTTGGTGTATCACCAACTAGCTTAGGATTTGTAAAGAACTTTCTAATTACTTTCATTTTGGGATGAATAAAAGTAAACTTACCAATGAGAGTAAATTTTAGAGGTTCATCCAGTTGCAGGGTTTCTTATTCGATGTAGAATAAAATTGTTCTACTTGCAACGTTTCTTATTCAGTGTAGAGTAAAGCTGGTCTACCATTCTTCCCGACTACCTAATATTGCAGCCCCAAAACTGCACCACCAAATCATCATGGAAGGTTTGTGGATAAGTAAGTTATCAACATATGATGTAGTCATATTGTTGAAATCCACTAATATTTCCAAGTATGATAGCTTATTCATCTATAAATCTAATGGAATGGTAATTTATAAACGGTAACCTCAATAGCCATGAACAGTAACCCTTTCGGAAGATAATGGAACTAAAGGTAAAGTGGAGAGAGCCATGTTGAATGGAAATTGAGTTGATATTGCATAATACTGCATTATAATAGTCTTTTGCAAGGATCTTAATCACATTCAGAATGTTCAATGAAGGAAAAGTGCAGCTTGAACATTAGTTGATCTAGAGTTGTAGGGGTTGCAACCCTGTTGCTCAGTGAATAGAGAAAAAAATTATGAACCAAAAATAAAAATCATTTACCATGCATTTTACTTTTAATTAATTAAATACCCTAGAGAGTATTTTAATTATATTTAATCAAATATTAATCACCTTGTATTGAAATTTGGGGTGCTTCTTTTACATGCGGTAAGAGATATTCTCTGATTTTTTCAAAGTTATAGAACACCTCTAACCATAAAAGCCATAATTTTCAAGACTAATTGCCTATTTTTGTTTAAAATAATTATAAAAATAAAAATAGAAAAATAGAAAAATTTGGGACTTATTTCGGCTGGTTTCCTATTGTCATAGGACTCTAGGAAAAATGTAAGATGAGGTTAAATAGTTACATACATTATCATAGCTAATTAAGTCATTAAAACTCATAAAAATTTAAATAAAAATAACATAATACACAAAATTGTACAAATTATTCTACATTGTAAATAATGACTATCTGAACCCTTTGTAAAAATTTGAAACCTATTTTAAGAAAATTTAATATCAAAGCCTTTTTTTCAAGGGAAAATGAGATTTTTGTACTAAAATAAAATAATAAAAAAAAATATAATTAGGAGAATTATGAAAATTGTCTTAAGTGTTCCTTGTGATTAGTGATACACCAAAAATATATACATTTTTAGACCCATATTTTATACCTATTTTGATGATGTTGCACTTTAATGGAAGGTATTTTGATATTTTCTTGTAGATTGTTAATTTTTAGGGCTTAAAGCAGAAAGAAAGAAAAAAGAATGAAATTTGGAGTCAAAATGATGTTTTTGAAGAAATACTTAGCGCCGGCAGCGCCGGCGTCGACCGCGCAGAACGCCGTCGTCGCAGAACAAATTAACGCGGAGATTTTTTACTCAGCGTCGATGACCCCATACCAACGTCAAAGGCGGTTCAGACCCCATTTCTAGAAGGTTTGATGTATTTGGACGATTTTTTGAAGAGTTTTTGGAGCCACCTCTTGGAGAACCGACCTTGGGCTCTATTTGGGGCCAAATTTCCTTAGAAAAAGCTCTTCTCTACTTTCATTTTTCGCACCACATCATTCCATTCCACTTTCATATTGGAGTCAATTAGTGATTTTTCCTTCATATTTTAGAGTTTTTGTGTTGAGATTTAGAGTGAAACTTTCTGTAAGAGTGTTGGAGAAGGAGAAAAGTGAGAGATATCTTCTTCTTGCATTTCTAAGGAAAGGCTACGAAAAATTTTCTTTAAGAAAGAGTTTTCAGATAAGTATTGTTTGTTTATCAGTGTTGTATGAACTTTCTTTTATATATGAAATTTGTGCTTTGCTATTTCTTTTTGCGCTTTGCTATTTCTTTCTCATGAAGTCTGAGTAGTTCCATCTATCTTTCTCCCTACTCTGAGATATGGTGAAATGAAGAGATAATATGAATGTGCCAATATTAAATTGTAAAATAAATTGTGATGACTTTTTAGCTCTGAACTTAAATTACATTTCAATCTGGCCAATTGAATTGTTAAAATCTGTTGTGAAACATATGATCCGGGAAATGGAGTATGAGTTCTACAACTGAGTAAGGATCACATTTGATTCTATGAAGGAAAACATTGTTTATGGAATTAAGTGCAAATAAATAAGAAAAGGCAAATAAATAGGAAAATATTCTTTGTTGGGTGTAGAATTGGAGAACCTTAGACTTTAGGGTGACAGACTAAAATCCCCAATTTGGCTTAGTGTTTAAAAACTAAAGCGAGAGTTATCCTTCAGGTGAAGGGATGTGGGAGCTCTGGAGTGGGAGCCGGTATCCTCCTAGCCTTACCACCTATTTAGGGAATAAACCCTGAGATTAAGATTTTCTATGCACTGTATCAGGGTAGAGAATTAAAATTGCTCCTATTTAGCATAATACATATTATGAACATTTATCTCATCTCATTTTATCATAGCCTCATTTTAGTGGGAAGGATGCTTTTTCACATAAGAATATGCGTTACATAAACATAGTTAATAGATTAGTATTTATTGTTTTAAAATTTTAATATTTGATTTGATAATAGTTTTGAAATTTAATATTGATTACATCTCAATAATTGAAATTAGTGACAGTGATTTCAATTGACTTTTTGTGAATTTTCTAGCAAATTTGTCATTTACAATTTAAACCTTCCCCGTACGATCAAGATTTGGGGCTTAAATAGAAAGTTCATTATTATTTGATAATGATACGTATACTTGCATAGAATCTGAAAATTAATTGATTATATTTAATTAAATTTTACACAATCTATTGCAACAAAAAAGTCGGATCAAGTTTTTGGCATCATTGCATGGGAAAGGTTACAGTTGAATTAAATAGTTTTGATAAATTAGGAAATTTAGAAATAATATACATAATAGAAAATTATTTTTATTAAAAAAATAATAATAAAAAAAAATTTAAAAATTAAAAATCCAAAAAGAAATATTTTAATTAGTGTTTTACTTTGCTTGCTTTATTTGTTTATGCGAAATATTGGATCTGAAGGTTTAGGACCTTATAATTCATAATTAGAACGTATTATTAGAAAAATTTGAAAACAACAAAGAGAAATTTAAAATTTACAAGAAATGGCGAATAACTTTGATAATCCAATAAGTGAAAATCAACAAATACCTTTAAAAGATTATGTGAATCAGACAGCAGAAGAACTTCACTTGATTATTCAAAACTCTGATGTTGCTGCTAATTCATTTGAGTTTAAACTTGCTATTATCCAAATGGTACAAAATAATCAGTTTGGAGGATCAACTACTGAAGATCCTAACTTACATCTTGCTAGTTTTCTTGAAATTTGTGCTACATTTAAATGCGACGAAGTGTCTAATGATGTTGTTAGGCTTAGACTTTTTCCTTTTTCATTAAGGGATAAATCCAAGGCTTGGTTAAATTTATTAGCACCTGGATCTATTAGAACTTGGGGAGAACTATCACAAAAATTCTTGGCTAGATATTTTCCACTCTAAAAAATCGTTAAGCTCAGAAATGATATTACATCTTTTTGTCAGTTCGAAGGGGAATCGATATATGAAGCCTTACAAAGATTTAAAGATCTTCTTAAGAAGTTTCCACATCATGCTTTACCAGATTGGTTAATAATTGAAATATTTTACAATGGATTAGTAGGATCACTAAGATCTATTATAGATACTACTGCGAGTGGTCGTTAATGTCAAAATCTTTTGATGAAGCATATTCTTTAATTGAAGAATTGACTACTAATAATTTTCAATGGCACTCTGAAATGGTAAATCCTAAGAGAGTAGTTAGTATTCATGATTCTGATGCAATGGCTGTTTTGGTATCTCAAATTGCTACTATTTCTAAAAAGATTGATCAAATGGGAATGAATTATTCTCAAGTACCCCCAGTATTAGAGGAGAATTCACTATGATAGATTATTAATACTCAATCATCTTATGAAACTTTAAATGCTATAAATAATCAAAATAATAATCCCTATTCAAACTATTTTAACCCTGGTTGGAAAAATCACCCTAATTTTAGTTGGAATAATTATAAAAATTTGGTGAATCCATCCAGAAATCTGAACAATCAAGTAAATCATAATTTTTGACCTAATTATCTTCCTAGATTTAACTCCAACACTAACCCAAAAGTTAAGGAAAAGAAGCTGAAGATGGAAGAGGTAATGTTGAGTGTGGGAAATCAAATACAGAATCAAGGGATTGCTATTAGAAATATTGAAAATCAATTAGGACATATTGCTACTGTACTCAGTAATAGACCTGCTGGAATTCTTCCAACTACTGTGGAAGTTAATCCAAAAGATCAAAATAAAGAGCAAAAATAAGCTATTCAATTATAAAGTGGAAAAGGAATTGAAACAAGAATCCAAAGAGAAATTAAACATGATGAAGAGAAGGAAGAAATGGAAAATGATGAACAGGAAAATGAACAAACACAATTTCCTTTAGAAAAACCTTTACCTCTGTTTCCTTAAGGACTGAAGTAGAAGAATAAAGATAAATAATTTACAAATTTTTTTTTGGAAATCCTTAAGAAGTTAACGATAAATATTCATTTTGTTGAAGCTTTGGAACAAATGCCTAGTTATGCTAAATTTATGAGGGATGTATTAAACAAGAATATGAAGATTACAGATCATGAGACCGTTGCACTTAATGAAGAGAGTAGTGCTATTATTCAGAAAAAGCTTCTTGAAAAATTAAAAGATCCTAGTAAGTTACTATACCTTGTGCAATTGGAGAAATTTTTTACGGAAAAGCTTTATATGATTTAGGAGCAAGTATCAATCTTATGCCTTTATCAATTTTTAAACATTTAGATTTGAGAGAAATTTCTCCTACTATTGTAACTCTTCAGTTAGCTGATTGATCAATAACTTATCCAAAAGGAGTTATAGAAGATGTGCTAGTAAAAGTGGATAAATTTTTTTTCCCTATAGATTTTATAGTATTGGATATGGAGGAAGATAAAGAGGTTCCCATTATTTTAGGGAGACCATTTCTAACAATAGGGAGAGCTGTAAATGATGTGCAAAAAGGAGAATTAAAAAATAAGAGTTAATGATCAAGAAGTGAAATTTAATATAGCAAAAGCTATTAAATATCTTACAATAGAAAAAGATAATGAATGTGTTATGATGGAAGTAGCTGATTATCTAAGTATTATCTAAGTAATGCTGATTATCTAAGTAATGAGTAGTTTAAGAATGAATTTGAAGATAAATTAAAGAAAGGAGAATTTTTTGATACTGAAAATGAAGTAAAAGAAGAAGATTTAGATTATATCAGTGCAAATTTGAAGTATTAGACTTGTTGGAAAATGATAGTAAAAATGTTACTCCTTTAAGTATTAAACCACCTAAACTCGAATTGAAGATATTATCTACCCATTTAAAATATGTATTTTTAGGAGAGTCATCTACAGTGCCTGCTATTATATCTTCTGAGTTAACTGAAATTCAGGAACAAAAGTTGATAGAGATGTTGAAAAAGTATAAAAAGGCTTTTGGATGGACTTTAGCAGATATTAAAGGAATTAGCCCTTCAATTTGTATGCACAAAATTTTCTTAGATGAACAGTATGAACCTAAAGAGGATCCTCAGAGAAGATTAAACCCAATAATGAAAGAAGTTGTTAAAAAAAAGATTTTAAAGTGGTTAGATGCTGGAATTCTATATCCTATTTCAGATAGTGCTTGGGTAAGCCCAATTCACTGTGTTCCGAAAAAAGGAGGGCTGACTGTTGAAGAAAATAAGTAAAATGAATTAATACCAATAAGATAAGTAACTGGTTAGTGAATTTGTATTGACTATAGAAAACTAAATATGTCCACCAGAAAAGATCACTTTCCTTTGCCATTTCTAGATCAAATGTTGGATAGATTGGCTGGGAACAAATACTATTGCTTTTTAGATGGATATACCACATATCACCAAATTCCAATTACTCTAGAGGATTAAGAGAAAACAATGTTTACAAGCCCATATGGAACATTTTCTTTTCGTAGAATGTCTTTTGGACTATGCAATGCACGTACAATATTTCAAAGATGCATGATGTCAATTTTTAGCAATTTTATAGAGCATGGAATAGAACTATTTATGGATGATTTTTTTGTATTTGGGACTTCATTTGAGTTATGTCTTAATAATTTAGAAAAATTTTTAGAGATATGTGAAAAAATCAACCTAGTCTTAAATTGGGAAAAATGTCAATATATGGTTGCAGGAGGTATTGTTCTTGGGCATAAAATTTTTGAAAAAGGCATGGAAGTAGATCCTACAAAAATCCAAGTTATAGAAAAATTATCACCTCTTAATAATGTTAAAGGGGTGAAAAGTTTTCTAGTACATGTTGGTTTTTACAGGCGCTACATAAAAAAATTTTCATATGCCAACTTTTAGAAAAATATACAAAATTTGATTTTAATGAGGAATGCATAACAAAATTTGAATTATTAAAGAAAAAATTAATTACTGCACATATAATAGTATCATCTGACTGAGAGAAACCATTTGAAATAATGTGTGATGCTAGTGATTATGGTATTGGGGTTGTATTAAGACAAAGGCAAGACAAAGTTTTTAAAGTATTATATTATGCTAGTAAAACTCTAAATAATGCTCAAATTAATTATACTATTACTGAAAGAGAAAGAGAGTACTGAAAGAGAGTTATTAGCTATTGTTATGCCTTTGATAAATTTAGATCTTATTTAATTAGAACTAAATGTATAGTGCATTCAGATCGTTCCTCTATTAAATACTTGATTGAAAAGAAGGATGCTAAACCAAGATTAATTAGATGGATACTTCTATTGCAAGAGTTTGATTTTACCGTGGTAGATATAAAGAAAAATTATAATCAAATAGCTGATCATTTGTCTAGAATAGAAATAAAAATATTAACTTATTTTTCAAATGAATATTTATAAAATTTCCGTGATGAACATTTTTATAGTATTGATGAAATGGATGTACCGTGGTATGCTGAAATAGTAAACTATGTTATAAGTGACATTCTACTACCTGATATCAAGAATCCATAATTAATTTATCTATGATTCGAAAGACTATTTTTGGGATGACCCATATTTATATAAACAATGTAAGGATTTAGTTATTAGAAGATGTGTGCCTTATAAAGAAACTCAACAGATAATTGAAAGATGCCATGATTCTGAATTTGGAGGACATTTTGGAATAAATAGAACTTCATATAAAATTGTGCAAGCTGGATTTTATTGACCTAGTATTTTTATAGATGTTAATGAATATATTAAAATGTGCGATAGATGTCAACGAGTAAGAAATATTTCCAAAAGAGACGAAATGCCTCTAAATTACACATTAGAAGTTGAAATTTTTTATGTGTGGGGATTAGACTTTATGGGACCATTTATGCCTTCATTTAGAAATTTTTATATAGTACTTGCTGTTGATTTTATGTCTAAGTGGATTGAAGCTGTTGTTGTGCATAAATGTGACGCTAGGAGTGATTCTAATTTTTTAATTAGAGAGTAATCATTACTGATGGACGATCTCATTTTAAGAATAAGAGAATTAAAAAATTAATCAAGAAATATGATATAATGCATAGATTCTCTACTACTCATCATTCTCAAACTAGTGGTCTAGTAGAAATATCGAATCGTGAAATTAAACACATTTTAGAAAAAGTTGTAAATCCTTATAAATTGGGTTGGTCTGCTACACTAGATACTGCATTATGGGCATACAAAACTGCTTATAAAACTCCTATAGGAATGTCCCTATCTAGATTGATTTTTGGAAAAAGATGTCATTTATCAGTGGAATTGGAACATGAAGCTTTCTGAGCTATTAAATAATTTAATTTTAATTTAAAGGATGCTGGTGAGAAAAGGTTTTTGCAACTCAATGAACTTGAGGAAATTAGAAATGAAGCATATGATAATGCAAAACTTTATAAAGAGGAAATAAATCGGAAGATTGTTAAGAAATAATTTAAACCTGAACAAGAAGTTCTACTATATAATACACGATTGAGATTATTTTCAGGAAAACTAAAATCCAGATGGTTAGGACCATTTAAAATGATTAAAGTTTATCATTATGGAACTGTTGTTATTAAAGATCCTAACACTAGAAAGACATTTAAAGTTCATGGGCATCATTTGAAGTATTATTATGAAGGGCACATACCTCAATTTAAAAAATTTTTAATGTTAAGTCAACCCAACTAAACAAATGGTATGTCCAGCTGACGACGTTAAACCAAGCGCTTTGTGGGAGGCAACCCATACTTACATTGCTATGTATTACTATTTAGTTGGTTAAGTGTCTTATATATTAGTAGATAATAATCCTACACAATTGCATTTATTATAAATTAAGTCAAATATTGGTATTGGAGGAAAATTTGAAATCGAATTGAATAAAAAAATGAAAATTGCAATTTTCGCACATCAGTGTCGGCAACGCCAATCAGGAGTCCCGACAGCGCCGAGTGTGGTTGGACTGTCATAGATGACTTTTGGCGGGTATTGTAACAACCGTTAGGACGAGTTTAAAAAGACATAGAAACATCCTTAGATGCCTAGTAACTTCCTATTTTCGAATTCCTTGACTTTTAATTTTTTTAAACAAAAGAAAGTTTATTAGTTTCGATGCGCAGCGATTATACGATAAAATTATTATGAAGAGGAGATTGATCAAGAGAAGAGGATTTGTTAATCATGGAGTGATCAATCCTACTGGTATGATTGATAAAATCATTCTGCAAAGGTATTGGGAAGTTTTTTGTTACACTACGTCTACGATTGTCGTACCTGTGGTGAAAGAGTTTTATGCTTTTTTACATGGAATTACTCAAGGTGTTGTCTTCGTACGAGGTAAGACTGTACCATTTACTCCTACAAGAATTAATGAATTGTATATGATAGACAACATTCCAATCTGTCATTATACAAATTTCATTCCTACACGAGATTTGATGCAAGACGTGTCTAATGTTTTGACTGACGAAAGTGATATGTGGGAGATACGAGATGAAAGATATGTTAGTTTCTCCACTTCATTACTTAATCCAATTTTGAAGCAAGGGCATTTCTTTATTGCTGCAAAATTACTCCCTACTATGAAAATTAGTAGAGTCATAAAAGAATGTGCTACTTTAAATTACTACATTCAAATAGAAAAACCCATTGATATAGGGTCTACTATATTTAAATCTATTATGGGTATCCTTACTAATTGACCAATTTATGGACTTAGGCATCCATCTACCATCTTTTTGATTTGCAATCAAGCCCAAGTTCCATATGAAAGTTGGGAAAAGACTTTGTTATATTGGGAACCCATGAATCCTATAGATGTTAATTACTGTGGAAATGGAAATGAAGTATTAGAAGCCATCATATATCAATCTTCACATGCTTCAACTCCATTAATACCACCAACAGTTGAATTTGGAAGTTCTTGAATGTTCGCTTGCTTTGGAAAATAAATTGAAGAAAATTGAAAGGGAACTTCAGAGTATTATGAATGTAGTAGGAGATCTTAAATACCTTTTTGATCACCTAGTTTGGAGATTGAAAGAAAATTTTGATCACACTGGAACTTTTGAAGCAGCATTAGTCCGGATGTTTAAAGAAAATGGGTGGCTCAAAGAAAATTCGACAAATCAATTCCCGTACCAATCCGGACTAATATGTTCATTAACAATCTATGAGAGATATCATAGAAGGAGAAAGCACTGAAGAAGAGGTAATAATTGAAGACTTTAAATTCTCTATCTATTTTAGAACATTATATATATTTAGTGTAATTGTGTTGATTTAATTTAGTTTGTTTTTTTTTTTTGCTTTGGAATTCTAAACTTTTATTGTGTGTATAGTTTTGTGATAGCGTTTAGTGTTGTGGCTTGATTTCGATGCTGATTTATAATTAATTTGTTTAATATGTGTGATTGTATAATTAAAAAAAATCTTGTAAAAAGTGTACATTCATATATAAAAGTTAGTTTGTTGTTGTTTGTGAAAATTCGTGTTGGTGAAATGTTTTGTTTTGTGAATTATTGTTACATAAAAATTTGTGTTTAAAGTACTAAAAATTTTGGAGTAAGTTGATAGGAGATTGAAAATTCAAAAAAAAATCAAAATATGAAATTTCCAGGCCTTGAGCGCCGACGGCGCCCTCGACTCGACAACAGATTTTAGCCCCTAAAAATTTGTAATTTTTGCAGTAGCCACCATTTTTACGCTGAAGTCATCTTCAACCTTCAATTTGGGTTGTGGTCAGATTTGAGGCAATTTAGAGGCTAAGAAACTTCAGATTTCATCTTCTCTAGGCGGGAGCTACACTTTAAACAAAAAAAAAATTTATTTTCACCAAGGATTCATCTCACATTGCATGGATCCAAAAATATGAAAAACTTTTTGAGAAAATCTTTTGGTGATGAACACTTATATAGTTATTTGAAGTTTAAAATGTTTTACATTTTGATTTTTTGAATTTTAGAATTTTAGAATTTATTCAAAATTTTCAAAATTTTCTAGATTTCCTGTGGCACCTAGATCGAGCAAAAGGAAAATAGAATATGATGAAAAAAAATTTGTAAGTTTCAAAGCGAGTGCTTGATTTCATAGTTTGCAAGAAAATAAGAAAGTAATTCAGGACCGAGGTGTTAAAAATCCAGGAAGAGAAGTTGAACGTTTGGTTATTGCTCGGCAATGGGAAAACTTATGCTATTTTACAGTCAATGCGATAGCTGGGATTGTAATGGAATTTTATGCCAAGCTTCCTGAAACTTCTGATGATTATGTATTTGTTTGTGGAAAAAGGGTAGAATTTACTCCAAAGAAAATAAATGAATTTTATTCTTTAGAAGATTTGTGTAGATGCCAGTAATATTCTTTTTCTGTTACAGATCAGGCTTTATATGAAGTTATTTCTTTTCTGACTACTGAGAAAGGGGCTTGGAAAATAAAAAAATGGAGCTAAAGTTAACTTTTCTCGTACTAGTTTAAATGTAGTATCTAAGGCCTGACATTATTTTATTTCTGGAAGAATGATTCAGACGAACCATCATAGTGAGGTGACCAAAGATAGAGCCATCTTGAACTACTGTATTCAACAAGTTATGAACATAAATGTGGGCTATATTATTTATATGAACACTCAATCTATTATTTTGGGAGAGAATTCTGGTGGATTGGAACACCCTAATCTTATTTACACACTTTGTGAGCAGGCAGGAGTTGATTTTATACCTGATGAGGAAAGGATTGAGCCTCAGCGACCTATTGGGTCTGCTAACATCAAGACATATGAATCTTATGTTGACTGGAGTCCTCGCAGTGAGGCTAGAGATATTCCTCCTACTTCTAGGGATATTCCTTCTTCCTTTCATGAACTTTTCGATCAGATGATGATACAACAGGATGGATTATAGGATGTATGGAAGCCAAAAATGCTCACATTGATGTTTTGATTCGACAAAAAATTGAGTATGATGCTGCTTATGATGATGCTTTAGTTAGATACCTGAGGGGAGAACATTCTGTTCAATTCCCCGTTCACCCTGTGTTTACTCCATATCAGCAGCAAAAGTTGGATGTAGATGAAGACGAAGATGATATTGACTAGTGATCTTTTTATTTGTTTGTTTGTGTTTGTATTGTGTGATTGTATTGTTTGTATTGTGATGTTGTTTAGACTTTGTTTGTTATTTTATGTGAAAGTAATGTGGAAGACTGTTTTCATTTTAAGAATTTAGTTTAGTTCTGTTGTTATTTTCAACACTTTGTTCTATTTTGTGATTAGCTCTTTTTCAGCAAATTTTATATGTATTATATGCAATTTAATGTTTTTAGCCTTGTAGCTTTCATTTTAGCACCTGCAGTATTTTCAAAATTTATGTCAAAAAATCAGAATCTCCAACTGGTATAAATTTTTTTTTATGTATTTAATGCTTTCTTATACCACCCTTCATTTTTAAAACTCTTCATGTAAAAATCTTTTAGAAATTTAAGTTTGGGGGGGGGGGGGGGAAAAAGAAAAATATTTTTT
>NW_018164798.1:859119-866190 GCF_001263595.1 Phalaenopsis equestris | reverse complement strand
TAAGTAAAAATTTTCAATAATAAAGGTTAATTCTAGGGGCTAAGATATTTGGTAAAAGAGAATAAGACTATGTTTTTCTATTTTTAGTAAAGGAAATTTTTATTTTTGAAGTACTAAAAATCTTAAAAGATTCATGTAAAGAGAGAAGATTTAAACTTTATGTAACCTTTAAGTTAATATAAATTTGTTAAGTGAAGATAAAAAGTTTTTAACTTCCTTCAAGAAGAGGATAGTGAATTTCAAAATCATTAAAGGTTATCCAGATATAGTAATCTTGACATATACAAAAAAGAGAAGAAAAGAAAAAGGGGATTAAAAATGATCCTGAAAAGAAAAGAAAAAGGAAAAAAAATATATATGGGGAGAAGCTTGAGGAGATGCCTAACTAATAATTGGTTTCACTTGAATCAACTTAAGGAAAAAAACTTGAACACATTTTCTAAATTTTTTATTTGAATGTTAACTTAATTATTAATAAAGTATTATTAAGTTCATTTTCATATGAATTTGCTAAGTGACTTTAATATAACAAATTGCAATTTTTCTTGAAAGAAATAGAGAATTAGAAATCTTATACTTAATTATTGAATATCTTTAAACCTTTAGTATAAACTGGAGTTATTTTGAATTTTTCTTAAGTTATACTATTATATTTGGAAAACTAAAATATGGAAGTCTAAAAGTTAAGGTCTTTATCATAAGTCATATTTTTAATGTAGTAAAGGAGTTACTTGAGGACAAGTAACATGTAAGTTTGGGAGATTTTGATACACCAAAAATATATGCATTTTTAGATCCATATTTCATACCTATTTTTGATGATACTGCACTTTAATAGAAGGTATTTTGTTGTTTTCTTGTAGGTTGTTGATTTTTAGGGCTTAAAGTGATTTTTAGGGCTTTAGGGCTTAAAGCAAAAAAAAGCAAAAAGGATGAAATTTGGAGTCAAAATTACATTTTTGAAGAAATACTCAGCGTCAGAAGTGTTGAGGGCAGCGCCAACAGCGCAGAACAAATTAACGCGAAGATTTTTACTCAGTGCCGACGATGCCACACCAGCACTGATAGCGCCAAAGGCGGCGTAAACCCCGTTTCAAGAAGGTTCGATGTATTTGGATAATTTTTTGAAGTGTTTTTGAAGGCACCTCTTGCAGAACCAACCTTGGGCTCTATTTGGGGCCCAATATCATCAAAAAAGTGCTCCTCTACATTTTTCACTCCTCTACTTTCATTTTTCACACCACATCATTCCATTCCACTTCCATATTGGAGTCAATTAGTTATTTTTCTTTCATAGTTTACAGTTTTTGTGGTGAGATTTAGTGTGAAACTTTCTGTAAGAGTGTTGGAGAAGGATAAAAGTGAGAGATGTCTTCTTCCTGCATTTCTAAGGAAAGGCTACAAAGGATTTGCTTTGAGAAAGAGTTTTCAGATAAGTATTGTTTGTTTTTCAGTGTTGTATGAACTTTCTTTTATATATGAAATTTGTGTTTTGTTATTTCTTTCTCATGAAGTCTGAGCAGTTCACTCTATCTTTCTCTCAAATCTGAAATATGGTGAAATGAAGAGATAATATGAATGTGCCAATATTAAATTGTAAAATAAATTATAATGATTTTTTCAACTCCGAACTTAATTTACTTTTTGATCTGGCCAATTGAATTGTTAAAATGTGTTGTGAAACATATGATCCGGGAAATGGAATATGAGTTCTACAACAGAGTAAGGGTCACATTTGATTCCATGAAGGAGAACATCATTTATGTTGTTAAATTCAAATAAATAGAATATTTATTATTGGGTGTGGAATTGGAGAATCCTTAGGGTGACAGACTAAAATCCCCAATTTGTTCTGAGTGTTTAAAAACTAAAGCGAGAGTTAGCCTTCATGTGAAATTAAATGGGAGCTCTAGAGTGGGAGTCGATATCCTCCTAGCCTAGCCAAGGATTTAGGGATTAAACCTACGATTAACCAATGATTTTCTATGCACTGAATCAGGGTAGAGAATTAAAATTTCTGCTATTTGGCACAATACATATTATGAGCATTTATCTCACTCTTTTTACCATAGCCTCATTGTAGTGGGAAGGATGTTTTTTCACATAAGAATCTCCATTACATAAACATAGTTAAACATAGTTAATCATAAACATAGTTAATAGATTAGTATTTACCGTTTTAAATTTTTCATATTTAATTTGATAATACTTTAGAAATTTAAATTTGATTACATCTGAACAACTAAAATTAGTGACAGTGATTTCAATTAACTTTCTGTGAATATCCTAGCAAATTTGTCATTTCCAATTTAAAATTTCCCCGTAGGATTGATATTTGTGGCATAAATAGAAAGTCTATTATTACTTGATAACGATACGTATACTTGCATAGACTTGCATAGAATCATACTTGCATAGAATCCGAATATTAATTTATTATATTTAATTAAATTTTACACAATCTATCGCAACAAAAAGTTAGATCAATTAGGGGTACCTATGAAAATTAAAAGTGAGGTTAAAATAAATAGTTCATTTTGAGATACTTTTTAAATTAAAAATAACTAAAAATATTTAAAATTTGTAAATATATGAACTTTGGGCATGTTGGGCTAGACTTGGGTTTAGATTGGACTAGGCTTGGGGCTAAGTCCAAATTGATTATTTAAAATGGTTAATAAGAGTGTCATGAAGAGTTTTAAACATAAATTGGGAGCCAATTTTGGGGCTAAGATAACCAATTTGGTGGAATTTTGAGATATGGCAAATTTAGGGCAAAGTTGGGGTTTTTGGACTTAAGTCAAAATTAAATGAAATTGAGGCATCACCAAGGCCAATTCTAGGTCAATTTTCATGTGTAGGATTGTTATGAAGAGTTTTCAACATAAATTGTAGCAAATTGAGTAGGCTATGAGGTTCAATTTGGTGATATTAAGTCATGTAGCCAAAATTGGGGGTTTAACCTAGATCAAAATTGGGCTCAAAGCATGGGCAAATTGAGCTTGGATTTAGTTTAAATTAGTCATATGGAAGGTTAATTTGAGTTTAGAATTGAAATTGGGGGATATTGGGACCAAATTAATGGACATTTGAGGTAAATTTGGGGAAATTGGGCCTTTAAAGGCAATTTGGGGGTTTTGGTCAAAATGATCAAATTTGTCAAATTGGGTCTAATTGAGGGGTCCAAATGAGTTTTCAAAACATTTGGAGTGATTTTGGTGGTTGTGGGAGGGTTTGGGGTGCCAAAGGTATTTTTGAAATTTTGGTAATTTTGGGGGTATTCTGGTAAATTTGGCATTTTTGGGTAGTTTTTGGTAATTTGGGTATTTTCAAAAAGTTTGAAATGATTTTTGAACAAATTTGGATATTTTGGATGGATTTGAGGATTTTTACCAAATTTGGGATTTGGGGTGTTTAGGTAATTTGTATAGGTTTGGGGTGAAAGGTCAAATTGGGTATTTTGGTAGAGTTGGGGTATCAACCACCCTACATGAGCTATGAACAAATGGAATCCCCATTTGGGTCCTCTATGTACTGGTCTTAGCTAAACCCTAACCTAGGAATAGTGGGTTTAGGGGTCCATCTACATGAGTCTCCCAAGTCTCCCAAAGCCCAAAGGATAAAGGGATCAAAGTCAACAAATATTGGGTTTAGGGTTGTGAGGGATTGTGAGTGAGAGTGAGTGAAAGTAAGTGCCTTAGCTCCAAAAAAACACCCAGAGTCAACCATAAGGGCAAGCAGTCATATGGGAACTCTTCTTGAGCACCCCCATAATGACCCCACCTACTAAGTGCTAGAGGTTATGACCAATATGAGGAACTTGAAGTTAAGTAAAGAAGAGGGTAGAATTTCTAATGGTGAGGGTTCCTCCTCTAGTTTTATAGGAATAGTCAATAGGAAAGTCCTATGGCTAGACCTTAGGCACCTAAAGAGGAAAAACTAAATGTTGACCTCATTTTTGGTTGAGGTTTAGTTTTTTTTCTCTTTAGTAGCCTAGGGTCTAGCCATAGGACTTTTCCTATTGACTATTCCTAGAAAACTAGACTTGGAGTTCCACATATTGCTCCAAACCTCTATGTACTTAGTAGGTGGGGTCACTGTGGAGGAAACTTAGGATGAGTCACCCTTAGGATTGCTGGACCTTAGGGTTGATCTTGGGTGTTAGTCTGGAGCTAAGGCACTCCCTACACTTATCTGCACTCACAATCACTCACAACCCAGAACTCAAATTTCTAGCTCAGATCCCTTGATCTTTTGGGATACTCATGTGGATGGTCCCCTAAATCTACTAGCCCTAGGGCTGTGGTTTAGCTAAGACCACTATGCAGAGGACCCAAAATGGGGTTTCCTTTGGTCCATGGCTTATTGGTGATGATTGGCAACCCAAATTACCAAAATACCCCTTCATAGCTCAAAATCCAAAAAATTCCAAAAATTCCCAAAAAATCTCAATAAACCCCAAATATTCCTAATTTCATTTCTCTTAACTACTATATGACCCAATTTGGCCAATTTGACCATCTTTGACCAAAACCCCCAAATTGCTCTTTAAAGATCCAAATTTCCCCAAATCCAAGTCAAATGTCCACCAATTTGATCTCAATTGACCTCAATTCCAATACCAGACTCAAACTCACTTTTGATGTGACCAAACTTAACCAAATCCAAGCTCAATTGGTCCATGATTTGAGCCCAATTTTGATTTGGGTCAAAACCCAAATTTTGACCATATGACTTAATCTCACCAAATTGAACCCATAGCCTAGTCAATTGGCCTCAATTAATATTAAAAAATTGTTATAACATTCTTATACATCAAACTTAACCATCAATTGATGTTGTTGAAGCCTCAAATCCATTTGATTTTGTCCTAAATCCAAAATTCCCAAATTTATCCCCAAATTGGCTAAGTCCCCAAATTCACCCAATTCATTGCCCTAACCCTTAAATTGACATCCAATTCATGTTGAAAACTCTTCATGGGGTCCCTATTGAAAATTTACAATAATCAATTTGGAATTAGCCCAAGGCTAGCCGAAGCTAGACCAATGCCTAGCCCAACATAACCAAATTGATTAAAATTCAAAATTCCCTCAAATTGACCCTTCAATTGAACACAAAATCACTTCAACCCTTCACCAAAAATATTCATGAGAATCACCTACACAATTTTGATCAATAAATTGAGTCATTTGGCATGGCTAACCTAGCCCAAACCCAAATTTTGATCACTAGAACTCACATTGAACCCATGCACTAAATGTGACCCAACCACCCTAAGCTCCTCTGCCCTCCACCTAAGCACCACATTACACCTCTTGATTGGCCACGACAGCCACCATAACCCCATTTTTATAAAAGGCCACCTCCATGGCCGTTAAACAAGGTGCTGAAATTTCCTTAGAGAGGTCTCTCCAAACTTCACACAGAGCTTCTCTAAGATCCCCTCAGTGCATTCCAACCACTTTCCCTCAGCCATTCCCATTGTCGGAGCCCAATTTTGAGCTCGAAACCCTGCCGGAAACCAGGACAGAACCTAATACACCTTCACACTCCACCAAACTTTAATTCCTTATGCCTATACCTTCAAAAGAGTGAAAGATCCAAAGCCCCATCAAATCCCCCTTCCACAGAGCCTCTACCATAGCTCTAGATCAACACCCAAATCCGGCCGTGATCGAATTCATACCTAGGCCTTACACCAAGAGCAGGGACTTGATCCTTAACCTTGAACCCCAACGAACGTGCCAAGGACCTCTGATCGAAGCCTCCCTTCTCAGAGCAAAGGTATAAAACTTCTCCTTCTTCCGAGCTTATTTTGATTCTCCATTTACTTAAGCTTGATTTCATGGCATATTAAACGTATGTCTCACTTAGACGAGTCCATAGGATCAAACCCGAAGTGATTTGGTTGAGTCTAGGCTGAGATCCTAAGGTTTTAGTGTCGACGGGCATGGGATCATTCTATCGGGGATGATGACGGGGAGCCATTCGATCAAGTGTGTATTAAATGGATGGGGCAGATCGAGCCAGACAGTGCTGCGAAACATAAACAGCGGGCCGAGTCAGCAGCTATGTGGACGGCGGCGTCCAACCAGAGCGCGCCACGCATGCCTTCGGAGTTTCCTAGGATCTAGTCAGCACGCACTATTTAAATAGATAAATAGGTCCTTTTTCTATTTATTTAAATACCATTAACTTAGAAAATACATAACTTTGTGTATAAAAATCACAAAAACAAAATAAAAATACCCTCTTGCTCAGTGAACAGAGGAGAATAATGTGGAATGTTTTTCAAGTTCATTTGATACATAAAATATTTTTAGTTAATTAAATATTGTTTTGAATCATTTGATTGTTCATGCATATTGACAAATCACCTTGGCTTCAAATTTTGACATATTGTAGCCTCTGTAAGGGGGAACATTCTCTGATTTTTCCAAAGTCAGATGAGGTTCCTATACAGAGATCTATATTTTCCAAGTTATTTCACATCATTTCCTTAAAATAATCATGGAAATTAGCATATTAGTTATAAAATCCCAGGAAAATTTTGGAAGATCCACCATGACTATAGAAATTTTTGGAAATAATTTCATGGGTCAAGCCATTTAAAACATCCTAAAATTTTTCAAATACAAAATCACTAAAATAATTAATTTTGAAAAATAAAAATATTTAAATGACTTGATTTTTAATATCTACTGTGATTTATGATCCAGAGAACTCATCATAAAAGTTTTTAAATATTTTGAGTCCATCCAATAACTTAAATTGATTTTTAAAGATAAATACCACTCTTAACATTTAAATGATTTTTAAAAATCACAATTTAACTCAAAAAATTATGAAACTTAGTTTTTTGAGTTCTCTGTGATCAAGGATATTTTATAAAAATAAAATTTTATTTAAAATAAAAACTTGATTTTTAGCCTATTTTAAACATTTAAAATAATTAAAAATTCATAAAAATCACAAAAAAATAAAACTCATGAAAATGTTCTAAATTGCTTCCTAATTACTTAGGAACAATTAGAATATTTTTCCTGATTTTCTAAATAAAGATATTGA
>NW_018164798.1:857795-859109 GCF_001263595.1 Phalaenopsis equestris | reverse complement strand
TGATTTTCTAAATAAAGATATTTAATTTTAAAGCTTAAAAATAACTTTTAAAAGGCTAAAAATAAGTTTTTCACTAAAATAATTTCAATAAATCAAAGAAAAATATTAAAAATATAAAATTTGCTCCTTTGAGTTCTCTGACCTTAGGGAGATTTTTCAAAAATATAAAACTTAATTTTCACCACTTAAAATATTTTATTTTTATTAAATAGTACAGAATTTAAAATAATTCTAATAAATCACAAAAAATTCAAACAATTATGAAATTTTATCCAAAGGCTTCTATGATCTAGGTATACATCCAGTAAAATTTTCAAGAGATTATAATTTACCTTGGTCAAGTTAGGATTTTTCTTTGAGAAATCCTATTTTTACATTAAATAATTATATAAATTAAATTAAATTTTGAAAAATCACATTTCCTCCTCTAATGTCTGAATTGACCCATGAATGAGGTAGGATAAAAATTTCAAAGGCATTTGAATTTAATTTGACAGATTATGAAGTGTTAGAGCCTTAGGAGCAGATGTGTAATTTTGGAAATTTTGCCATAATTAACATTTAGGCTTAATTCAAGGAGGGGAATGGGTAACCTCTAATATTAATCAATTCACTTGATGTTTGAAACATAAAGGGGTTAATTGGTAGAAACCAATTGCACTTTCTCTATTAAGATTAATAAATTTCTAATTTATTAAAATTTGGAAGTTTATTAAAATTAAATGATCCTAGACTTAGGGGTATAAATTTTGAAGTTAATAATTAATCAATTTGATACCCATATCTTGATTTTCAATAATTTAATACCCAAATCATGAATCAAGATTACTTAAAGATTAACCGTTTTTTAAATCTAATTAAGACACTCACCTAGGTCTTAAGGGCTTAGTGGTGACTTAGGTTTAGGTTAAATAAGGTGACTTAGGTTAAATAAAAAAATTGACTAAATGAGGATTATAGAAATAAACATAATTATATCAAACATCTTTGAAACACCAGTAAACCCAATTAGGTTTAAAATTTGGTTAAATGTTCAAATTACGCTGACTTGCCCTTTTAAGGGCATTCACCCACATAATTCTTAAATTGAATGATAAATGATAATTACCCCTTTCTTAGGGATAATTGAGACATCAATGTTCACGGAGCATTAAGGATATTTACAGGATGAACAATTAAGCAATATAATAAGTTTAAATGGACTCGAGGCTTTTCACTAGTTGGTGAGAGGGAGGCATGGGCCTGCTTCCCTCTCCTAACTTGTTGGATACCTCAGAGGCCTATTAAACTTAATATTATTCGCTTAATGAAATC
>NW_018164798.1:851919-856873 GCF_001263595.1 Phalaenopsis equestris | reverse complement strand
AAAATTGGTAGGATGAAACACCTAAATATTTCTCCTCAAAACTGAAGTCAAACATTAGGATAGCTTGGGAAGTCACCAGAGTCTTCTCTGGATCCATGACATCCCCTAGTTCGTCTTTCTGCGGATTCTACAATAAAATGTTCCAAATTTGAACTGATCCCCTTTCAAACCTCTAAATCTGATTTCGTTGAATAGTCCTAGACTTTGAAATTCTTTGAAGATAATATTTCCTGATTTTTATCGAGAGTCTTCTTAGGTGGCTTTGGTCATTTAAGATGTAATTAACTATAGGGGCTTGCCCTTATAGGAAGCATGTCCGAACCCAGCTTAATATAAACCCTATTTAATCCTTTATATTAAATAGGGGAACTTGTCTGCAAATATAAAGGTTTCGCAGACCAAACGGACGTCATACTTTCCTTAGTTTATTTTGATCGAGCCTCATCCTTAATTCTTATGTTTATCCTTCAGGATAGATACAATATCTGAGGTACAGTGCTCTCTCATTTTAAACTATGAAAAATATGGGGTCAGTTTGATTTCATACTTCAACGTCCTTCTGAAGCGGGCGACGGGATTTCGATTCCAGCGACCGACCACTTCTTACGGGCAACCCCAGAAACGCCGACATCTTCTGGCGACTCCTTTGGGGACTAGCTTCTCTCTCCATCTAAATCAGGAAATATTATCTTCACGCATTGGTAATGTGTCCATGTCCCTCTTGGACTAAATTACCCTTCTTCCGTTGGCATACTTTACCCATTTCTGTCTTGGGAAAGTATAGGTAACTTTTTTGGACTTCATGACTAGCTGTTCAACCATCTTTGAACAG
This sequence comes from Phalaenopsis equestris, assembly GCF_001263595.1. Taxonomy (NCBI): domain Eukaryota; kingdom Viridiplantae; phylum Streptophyta; class Magnoliopsida; order Asparagales; family Orchidaceae; genus Phalaenopsis; species Phalaenopsis equestris. The sequence continues at coordinate 856,041 of NW_018164798.1, read as the reverse complement.
AGGGGTGCAGAAGGCCATTAAGGACTCTTTAAATTTTCATGTGGGGTTAGACCCCCAATAGGTGTGTTAATGGATTAACTCCACCTGGGCATTCTCTGCCACGGATTGGGTCCTGCGCTAGGTCCTAAACTCTCTCACAACTCCTTTTCACATTTGTTTTGCTTCTTCACAAATTAAATTAAATTGTGTTTTGTTGCGCGCAGTTAATAATATTAATAAATTTTACACCCTTTTAAATAAAGATGTTAAAATTACCTGTAAATTAAGACCCGCCCGGTCTACAAACTAACCTCTACTTTCAGTGCTTGCTCTAAGGATTACGAGGTTTTTGGCCATATAGCTAACCCTAAAATTTTCTGTTTTAAAGCCCGTTGCGATGGCTTACCCAACACTAACCTTTTATTGCAACCTGCCGTCGGATCGCAACGCCCGTAACGTCGCTCCCACCATCAAGTTCGGAGCCGGATTTGAAGACCTCGAGGTCATCCTCAGGAAAGCCTCGTTCGTAGTAATGAAGATCGCTGCCCCGAAAGTTCAAGAGTCGCTTGCAGAACTCAATCTAAACTGCCTTCAGGACTTCCCTGCCTACAAGAAGGCTAAAGCTACTGCTGGCATGACACCCGTCAAACCCGCTAGCCCCACTGCTGCTAAGGGAAAAGAAGTAAAGATTGTTGAGAATCCGATTGAGGGATTAACTGTCCCACCACCTGTGTTTGAGATCGGATCAAGTTCGAGGACTGTACCACTGACCTGTACTCAAAGGAGGAACCGTAACAGAAGAGTTCGGAGGGCCATCAAAGCCCAGACTCCTGAGAACACACCTGATGAGGAGGATCCTCATCAAGTTGAAGAGGTATTACCGGAAATTTACCCACTCCTGCGAAGAAGTAGATCCATCCTATGACAGATACTGATGGATATGAGAGTATACAAAGGATTGCTGCTGCATTGCCATCACCTCATGGACATGGTGAGAAGGGAAAGAAATTCAGCCCCATCACCCGAATTAGTGCAGTCTTCAGAAGGCTTGCTCTTAAAGAAGGATGTTTTGTTAGTGAATTACTTAAACGAGTGGGACATGCAATTTCCCCTCATATGAAGAATGAAATTTTGAAGGATATTAAGCCCGCTAGAAAATCTCATAGGTCGACTGTAGAGTCACCTACCCGTGTTCCCGTCTGGCTCCGTTTGGGAAACCGAGTTGATACTGCTATAGTCACCACCACTCATACCCTGACCAGGACCTCAGGTCGCCGGCCGATTAAGTCAATACTGGGTCCGAGAGGTTTACCCGTTTTCATGCAATCATGGAAAGAAAGATAAGATAATCACCTGACATTGTAACCGGTCTACACCATAGGGAGCATACCTTCCCTCGCCATACCGATGTCTCTACTAAGACGTTCCGTCCTGAGGCATCATCATCAAAAAGGAAGGAGGTATGGGTACCCAAGGTCGCTGCACCGATACAGTTCAGTGAGCCTGCAAAAGAAGATGTAAAACCAGTACCTGAAATATCTGACATCGTCGCGACAATAGCTAGCGAGATGGAGGAACAAGTTGAGGATTTCCATCATGGTCCTCCAGATCTTAAAGCAATTAAGGAATCAATAATTGAAGAAAAAGTTGAGAAACTCAGGATTGAGATTTCTGAGTTAGCTCGAGAACACAAAGTTTCCGTCAATAGTGACGATGAGGATTTTGATTACAATGATTACTTGGAGGAAGATTTGATGGATGTCCATGTGATTGAAACCAGAGCTACCACATCTGCGCGTGAGGCTCAACCTCACACTGAAGAGAATGTCGTAGATGAGCTGCGTAGGGTTATACTCCTCAGGGATGAACAAGTTGTTCTACTGGAGAAAAGAATAGAAGAAATGACTGCAACTATGATCGCCATGGCCACCATTTAGGGGCAATCACAAGCACCATGATTGGCTTCTCCAGGGATTAATTAGCCAGAAATCATACACATCGCAGATGAAAGAAGGGAGGCTACTTCAACAGACAAAGAAGAACAACTAAAGAAGGCTTCTCCATCACCTGCCATGCCAGAGAAAGAGTTCAAGCAAATGGTTGATGGTTGAACAAGTGGTCTTAGCCCAGTCTAAGGGCGGTGCATCAATTTTAAAGGGTAGACCTTATCCGCAGGAATTTGATGTCGTGCCTTTTCCCAAGGGCTTTGTAACCCCGAACTTCAAGATATTCAATGGGACTGGAAATTCTAGACAACACATAACACATTTTTGAGCCAATTGTGGCAACACAAGGAATAACAAAGCTCTACTCTGCCAGCAGTTCGTTAGCAGCTTGTCAAAAATTGCTTTCGACTGGCACACTGACTTTCCCAACGGGTCAGTTAAAATGTTTTCTGAGTTTGAACAGTTATTTGTGAAAAGATTTACCGGGGCGCAACATCATGTGTCTATTGGAGAACTCATGATGGAGAAGCAGAAGCCTAGTGAAACCTTGAGAGACTATATTTTGAGGTGGAGAAACCTTAGCATGAAATGTGAACCTCAGATACAAGAACATCAAGAGATTGAGATTCTACTCAAAAGCATTAATGGGCCAGTAGCTTTCATGCTTAAGGGACTCACCATCAAATACTTCGAGAAGCTACTCAGTAAAGCGAGCAGTCTCCAAGAAGAAATGAAGCACATGGAGCCACACGAAAAGGCTAAGGTGACCAGAGTATTCGAAAAGAAATCAGGGATAGTCACAACTGTCGACAAAGGAAAGAAGCTGATAAAGATATATGCAGAAGATCATCGTCAGTCTTCATCGCAGAACCCTCAGAAACAAAGCAGTCAATCCAACCAACGACCGTCTCAGGAGAGGTCACCCCAGACAACAGGTAAAAGAATATACCTGTTGGAGCGATAGAAAGTTGTTTATTCTTTCAAAGATGAAGCTATACCTAAAATATTCAAAAACTTCATGAAGAAATCGTAATTCAAACTGCCTGATCCGAAGAAACCCGAAGAGGTGGATATAAAGAATGAACCAAATTATTGCCCGTACCACCGATTGCTTGGGCACACTATAGACAAGTGTTTCGTCTTTAAAGACTGGCTCGAGAAGAACCTCAAGGAAGAGAATATAACAATCCCGAAGGAGTATTTGAGAGAACCTGAAAAAGGTTCCATAAACATGGTTTCAGCTGAGTCAATCTCCCCAATTGATCCATATGTCGGAACAGATGGATGGAGTACAACTTGGGAAGAAATCAAAAGGGTCCTCGATCAAATACAGGATTCATCGAAGCAAGCTTCTACAAATACCAAAGAAGGATGGAATGAAGTATGGAGCGATCATCCAAGAAGATACTAAACAAGCTATAGTCTGCATCAAAATAAGCTTCCATTCAGAGTCAGCAGCATACCGAGCCCGAGATGAAGATTTCACCAAAAAAATCCGACATCCTCAAGAACAGAGAACAAGAACAAGAAAAAGAAGAGCGGCCCTGCTAAGATTGATAGCACGGGCGGTAGGATAGGGGCTGCCTCTAGTAGATTGGTTGTCTCGGATTCTGGGAAGAAAGTCCTCAAACCCTTGACTTTGTATGATTATCTTTTTGTCCCTCCGGGGTCTTATGAATATAATGGTTGTGATTTCGGCTACGTTTTGACTATTTCTGGTAATAACGTAACTGATTATAACCAAGCTAGTTACGGTCTTGATCCCCAAAATGATCCTCAAATCAGACTTGAGTCCGATGAACTTGTTGTCAAGCCTAAGGAAGACATCAACGATAGTGCTTACGACAGCACGACAGCACCGATAACGAAGAGAACGAGGAGCCAATTCTTGAGCATCTTGGTACACTGCTTACCATCAACTTAGATCTTTTTGATAAAGAGGAAGAGACACCAGAAGATTCAAAAATGATATCTCAAGAAGAATAAGTCACATAAGTCAACTTGAGGAGCGGAAAGGTGTTACCACCAAGAACAGCTCCAGCAGATAAAGGAAAACAGATAACGACTCAAGAAGAGATACCCCCACCTCCACCAGTGGAAGAACCACATAACCAAGAAAAAATCGGAGGATCTTAGAAAGTAGATTACAACGTGCTAGCTCATCTTAGGAAGTTGCCTGCCCGACTAAGCATCTACG
>NW_018164798.1:850515-851710 GCF_001263595.1 Phalaenopsis equestris | reverse complement strand
TTATCCAGAGTTTTAGTGGATCCTGGAGCATCTCTTAACTTGATGAGTCTACAGACATTAGCATATTTGGACTTCAAAGTTCAGGAGCTCATCCCCGATAAGATGATGTTAAGAGGATTCAACCAAAAGGGAGAAAGAGCCCTTGGTTCAATTTCATTGCTTATGAAGGTTGGAGAACTTGTAACAACCGTTAAATTTCATATCATCGATGCCGAGACCTCTTTTAATGCTCTATTGTGTTGACCGTAGATTCATGAGCATAACATGGTCCCATCATCCCTACATCAGTGCATTAAATACCGGAAACGTGGCCAAGAAAATTACATCAAGGGAGACCTACAACCGTTTTCAGTGCATGAAGTTGGTATCCATGAAGACGTTGCCTATTACGCACCTCCAAAGAAGACAATCTTCTCACGCAAAACTTTGACACACAAAGATAAAAATTCAGAAGGATCACAAAAAGAAGGCCATACAACTCCGCTTCAACAACCTTCTACCACTCCCCTACATCGAGTTGGTGGAGGTTCTTCTAGTTCACACACTCGAGGTCGAGGCCGGGGACATGGATGAGGAAAGATCAATTTAATTTTTGAACGGACTAGGCCAACTATCAACATTGGTGATGAAGACAGTTCTGAAGATAAAGTAATGATGACAAAGAAAAAGAAACCTCAGTACGAGATATCCCTAGAAGATACAGAGAGGAATGAATATGAAACAATGTATGATCGGATAAACCACTATGTGGATACTATAACCCTCACTCCGATTATCCCTCAAAAGATTGAGAGTTTGGAGGTCAAGGAAGTCCGTAGTGTTGGTTCAAAGCCGATCAAATTTTACCGTGCTTCTACCTCTATTGAGCTTGAAAAACATGTAAATTTGGATGTTGATTCTAATGAATTAATGGAATTGCCTTTTGTTTACTTCTCGCCTTGTGTTCAAAAGTTAATTTAACAGGGACATTTATCAAAACAAATGCCAAAAGATAAATTCTAACTCTTTGAAAAATTGTGGAATACTAAAAGATGAACTACCAATTCTAAAGAAGGACTCGAATTTGGTACAGTTGGACGAGTCGATGATTCTGAATTTTGCATGGTTGTTATGGTTGTTACTAAGGAGGATTGCTTCAATGTGGAGGATGACTCTACTGATCAACCAATAGAAGATGCTCCTCCAGAGATGCTCT
>NW_018164798.1:850094-850492 GCF_001263595.1 Phalaenopsis equestris | reverse complement strand
AATTTGAGGAAGAAATTAAATCCACTATCGATGAATTGAAAGAGATTAACCTTGGGACTGACCCGACCTACATTTATACATTTATAAGTTCTCTACTTAACGACAAAGAGTCTGCAGAACTGGTTAAATTATTAGCAGAATTCAAAGATTGTTTCGCATGGAGCTACGACAAAATGCCAGGACTTTCAACAGAGATTGCAGTCCATATTGCAGTCCATAAACTCAGTCCATAAACTCGGGGTGGACAATAATGTAACCCCAGTAAAACAAGCTCCCAGGAGAATGCGCCTTGAAATAGAACAACAAGTCATCTCCGAGGTAAGGAAATTGATAGACGCCAACTACGTTAAAAAAGAGTTATACCCTACGTGGTTAGCCAATATTGTACCTGTTAAAAA
>NW_018164798.1:849260-849977 GCF_001263595.1 Phalaenopsis equestris | reverse complement strand
ATGTGAGTTCCCCCTTCATGGACGGTTCGTCGGGGTATAACCAAATCAAGATGGTTCCCGAGGACGCAGTGTTTACAACTTTCATAACACCGATTGGAATCTTCTGCTACACTGTGATGCCGTTCGGCCTAAAGAACGCCGGAGCAACATATCAGCATGCAATGACGAAGATTTTTGACGACCTCATTCATAATCAAGTAGAATGCTATGTGGATGATCTGGTCATCAAAAGTAAAAGGAAAATAGACCATTTGTACGATTTGAGGATTGTGTTTGAACGGTTACGACGATACGACCTTAAGATAAATCCCCTAAAGTGCGCTTTCGGCGTCACCTCCGGGAAGTTTCTAGGATTCGTTGTCCGTCATCGGGGAATCGAGATCGACCCGGATAAGATTAAAGCTATCTTGGAAATGCCTCCCCCTAAAACCTTGAAGTAGTTGCGTTCCTTCCAGGGGAAGTTGGCATATCTAAGACGCTTTATTTCTAATATCTTATGTAGGTGTCAGCCTTTCTCAGCATTAATTAAAAAGGACGCCAAATTTATTTGGGAAGAAAATGCCAGCGGGCCTTTGAGGACGTTAAACAATATTTAATGACACCTCATGTTTTGGCAGCCCCTATCCCAAAAAAACTGTTGATACTTTATACCGCGGCTTTGGATGACTCTCTTGGAGCCCTCTTAGCCCAAGTCACGTGCTAGCTTATCTTAGGAAG
>NW_018164798.1:848445-849066 GCF_001263595.1 Phalaenopsis equestris | reverse complement strand
CTCCTGACGTCTAGCAAGATGGTCAATGATCTTATTGCAATTTGATATTACTTTTGTACCCCTCCATGCTATCAGGGGACAGATTTTAGTAGATTTTCTCACTGCACACCCACTGCCAGCTGGGTCCTCTCTCAACGACTAGTTACCAGACGAGCAGATACTATAGATGAAATTTTCCAGCGCGCAGCGCTTGGAAATGTACTTAGACGATGCTTCATCAGCCAGAAAAAACAAGGGATCAGACACAGTTATATCAGGCAAGGCAGGGATCGGTTTGATCTTTATTATGCCAGATAAGGGTATGTTGAGATTTTCGTACCACCTGACGGAGCCATGTACCAATAATGAAGCCGAATATGAAGCTTTAATCACCGGATTGGAATTGGCAATTTCAATGGATATAACGAACGTTTCCATTTATGGTGACTCTCAACTTGTCATCCAGCAAGTTGCCGGACAATACAGAATTTTGAAACCAAGATTAGCAGAATACAATATGTACACGATGAAGCTCCTAGAGCAGATTCCTGAGGTGACTTTCTGCCGGATTCCTCAGGGAGATAATGCTCATGCCGACGCTTTAGCAAAACTCGCTAAGGAAATGGTGTGTCCCCCGGAGGA
>NW_018164798.1:843505-846485 GCF_001263595.1 Phalaenopsis equestris | reverse complement strand
AGGGGCTTAATAGCTGCCCACAGTGAATAACTACCAAATACTCCACTCCGCAGAACACAATGCAGAAATGCGAGCCAAAAGAAACAGAGAGCCTTTCTGCAACAGGAGCGCAAGCGCCAAAGAAATGTAAGCAGTTTTCTTACCCCCATTCCTGAGGGACATATCTACGATCCAGAGCTGAGAGAGACTTCTGCCAGCCTGCCTACTACAGACGAAGAATCAGGATTTCTAACAGGATCAGATGTACACCCGGTCCCAGATATCTTGTACAGAGGTTGCCCAACATGCAACGTCAAGATACCAGCCAGGACATCAGTCACGAACGCATTTGTAGAATGCCTGGACTGCAACGTCCTACATCTACAGCATTTCAGTACCTTAGAAGAATATACTGCAAGCACCAATGAGTGTCAGACTCTGGGTTTTGTGGCAAATGAACATTATGTCCCACTGGGGATAGACCAGCGCGCACCGTGGAGCCCAGGATCGTACATCCTGCTTGAGGCGGAATCTCATATTCCGGATCGGCCAGCACCAGTTTGGATTCCCACCGATGCCCATAGGAAGGAACGTCCTAGACAGCTACCAGCTCCTGGTATGGTGCAATATTACAAAATAATCAAGGTAAACAAAAGAAAATTCGAATTCTACGAAGTGGTTCAAGGAAAGTTTATCAACATATTGGAAGGCATGGAGTTATATACCAGAGTTTTCTCTGAAACTGATGAAAGAAGCATCCTAGATTGCATCTTCGATTTGAGAGATAGAGGTTGAGTAGGCCTTCTCGTGGAAAGGACGTACTCCGAGCCGAAGAAGTGGATGTGAGGAAAGGGAAGAATCACCATCCAGTGCGGATGTTGCTACAATTTTACAAACGACAGAAAGGGGAATCTGTCTGGGATTCTCAGATACGACCAGGTGGATCCGTTTCCACCGATGATAAAGTGGATGATAAAGAGAATGGTCAAGTGGAATGTCTTACCTGCCACTTGCATTCCTAACAGTTGCATCATCAACATTTACGAAGAGGGAGACTGTAGTCCTCCGCACATTGACCATCATGACTTTGTGATGCTTTTCTGCACGGTCTCATTCATGAGTAAGAGAAATATTTTGTTTGGAAAAGAAATCGACGTAATTGGCCCTGGTGAATTCAGAGGAGCTGTGGAAATTCCTCTCCCAGTTGGTTCAGTACTTGTTCTCAAGGGCAACGGTGCACACGTGGCCAAACACTGCATACCAGGAGTACGACACCGTAGGGTGTCTGTTACCTTCCACAGGATGGATGACAGAAAGATACCATATGGATTCCAGCAAGACCCGGAGTTGGAGGAACTATTTCCTTACAAGCTATGAGAAGGTTGTACCTCTGAATACATGCAAAGGGAACTCTTATCCTGGAGCATGAATCAGAAGGTCTGCTTGATTAGGAGCTCAATATACCAAGCGCAGAGGACTTACTTGCTTTCTTTTAACCAGCATGACACATATCTGATGTAATCAGTCTATGATGTACTCATATCTTGAGATGACTCTCAATGCATTTCAACATGTATTACATGATGTACTCTCTTTGAGGCATTAACTTACATTTGATCTGTAATATCTTTATTGAAGCAGATTAATGGAAATTTCTCTCAAGTTGTGCCTTTTTTTCAATTGCCTTTTTGTGCGATGGATGAAAGCCGTGAACCATGTAATGGTTCAGAGTTCCAATGAAGAAAGAACAAAACAACAAATCTTCAACAATAAATAAAACACAAATAAAAGATAATTGTAATAAATAAATAAAAATAAATAATAAGATAATTGTAATAAATAAAAAATAATATTTCTTTTGAAATAAATCTTTAAAAACAAATTTTGAGAAAAAAACAAATTTTGAGAAATTAAATTTTCATAAACAAAACAACAAGAAAATAAAACAAACATGTTGAGTGGATCCTTCTTTTTTCGGAATTTCCTACCATCGTTATCTAAACTAATTCTCTACACATCCTCGCAGAATTTTACAATCTGCACAAAACTCCTTGAAGCTCTACAAATCTTCTTCAAAATCAACCTTCCACATAACACACTACCGCAAATTCAACATCAGAAGCTCTTTGTAAATTTCAAATCACAACTTCAAATCAGTACCTAAATCTTGTTTCTCATATCTTTGAATTGATACTTACATTTCAATTCTTTTATCTTTGAATTGATACTTACGTTTCAATTCTTTTATCGTTAAATCGATACTTACATTTCAATTCTCATTTCCAAATCAGCCATAAATTTCTGGTTCTTCACATTTGAGTTCGGACCTTACATTCCGACATTTTCTTTTGAGAATTGACGTACATTTCAATTCTCATTTCCGAATCAGTCATAAATTTTTGGTTCTTCACATTTGAGGTCGTACCTTACATTCCGACATTTTCTTTTGAGAATTGACCTACATTTCAATTCTCATTTCTGAATCAATCATAAATTTCTGGTTCTTGACATTTGAGGTCGGACCTTACATTCCGACATTTTCTTTTGAGAATTGACCTACATTTCAATTCTCATTTCTGAATCAGTCCCACGTTTCTGATTCATTACATTTGAGGTTGGTCCTTACACTCCGACATTTTCTTTTGAGAATTGACCTACATTTCAATTCTCATTTCCGAATCAGTCCTAAATTTCTGATTCATTACATTCGAGGTCGGTCCATACAATCCGACTCTCTCTCTCTTTTGGGATTGATACTCAAATTTCAAATCCCACCTTAGGGGCAGCACTTACATACTGATTCCCATTCTTTATGAATGCCTGAAATTTCATTACTCAAAATTCACTCTCTAATCCCCAGCGAGAGTCCCTACTTCTCGGCTTGATTAAACACACACCTGCTAATTCTCTAGCAGAAACATATCACACACACAACTCTACACGTACTTCTGGGTCTGTTGACTTAGGATTTTGTATTGGTTTTTGTTGATCTCGTCGGTCA
>NW_018164798.1:841886-843032 GCF_001263595.1 Phalaenopsis equestris | reverse complement strand
GACCACTATGTAGAGGACCCAAAATGGGGTTTTCTTTGGTCCATGGCTTATTGGGGATGATTGGCACCCCAAATTACCAAAATACCCCCAATAGCTCAAAATCTCAAAAATTCCAAAAATTCCCAGAAAATCCGAATAAACCCCAAATATTCCTAATTTTGTTTCTCTCAACTACCATATGACCCAATTTGGCCAATTTGACCATCTTTAACCAAAACCCCCAAATTGCTCTTTAAAGATCCAAATTTCCCCAAATCCAACTCAAATGTCCACCAATTTGATCTCAATTGACCTCAATTCCAATACCAGACTCAAACTCACTTTTGATGTGACCAAACAAAACCAAATTCAAGCTCAATTGGTCCATGATTTGAGCCCAATTTTGATTTGGGTCAGAATCCCAATTTTGACCATATGACTTAGTCTCACCAAATTGAACCCATAGCCTAGTCAATTGGCCTCAATTAATGTTAAAAATTTTTTATAAAAATCTTATACATCAAACTTAACCATCAATTGACATTGGTGAACCTCAAATCCATTTGATTTTGGCCTAAATCTAAAATTCCCAAATTTAGCACCAAATTGGCTAAGTCCCCAAATTTCACCCAATTCATTGCCGTAACCTCCAAATTGGCATCCAATTAATATTAAGAACTCTTCATGAGATCCCTATTGACCATTTACAATAATCAATTTGGACTTAGCCCAAGGCTAACCCAAGCTAGACCCAAGCCTAAGCTACCCAAGGCTAACCCAAGCTAGACCCAAGCCTAGCCCAACATGACCAAACTGATTAAAGTTAAAAGTTCCCTCAAATTGACCCTCCAATTGAGCTCAAAACCACTTTCATCCTTACCAAATTTGTTCCTTGTGACCATATACATCAAACGCAACAATAAATTGAGCCAATTGACATGGCTAACCTAGCCCAAACCCAAGTTTTGATCATTTGCACCCACTTGGACCCATACACTAAAAGTGACCTAACCACCCTAAGGCCACCGAATTAACTCCACCACAGTCATTAGTTGGACTTAGTGACCAGTCAAAAAACCATGAAATCACCTAAATCAAGCCATGGACCAAAGGTCCCCCAAATCAAGGGATCTTATTTCCAAAAATGCAAAAATGCACATGCTTAAG
>NW_018164798.1:841574-841814 GCF_001263595.1 Phalaenopsis equestris | reverse complement strand
GTCCCCTGAGCCCCTAGCCCCCTCCCCCTGGCCGGCCGGCCGGCCTAGTGGCCGGAAAAGCCCAAAACCGAGAGTCATTCTCATGGCACCTCACCCAAATCAATCCTAGAGGCCAACTCATCCAAATCAAACTATGGAGCTCCTCTGCCCTCCACCTAACCACGACATTACACCTTTTGATTGGCCACGAAAGCCACCACAACCCCATTTTTATAAAAGGCCACCTTCATGGCCGGTATA
>NW_018164798.1:839468-841546 GCF_001263595.1 Phalaenopsis equestris | reverse complement strand
GTCTCTCCAAACTTCACACAGAGCTTCCCTAAGATCCCCTCAGTGCATTCCAACCACTTTCCCTCACCCATTCCCATTGCCGGAGCCCAATTTTGAGCTCGAAACCCTGCCGAAAACCATGACATAACTCAATACACCTCCACACTCCACCAAACTTTAATTTCTTATGCCTACACCTTCACTAGAGTCAAAGAAGCCAAAGCCCCGTCAAATTTCCCTTCCACAGAGCCTCTACCATAGCTCTAGATCTACCAGAGCCTCTACCATAGCTCTAAACCAACACCCAAATCCGACCGTGATTGAATTCATACCTAGGCCTTACACCAAGATCAGGGACTTGATTCCTAACTTCCTTAGACCCCAACAAATGTGCCAAGAACCTCTGATGGAAGCCTCCCTTCTCAGAGCAAAGGTATAAAACTTCTCCTTCGCCCAAGCTTATTTTGATTTTCCATTTACTTAAGCTTGATTTCATGGCATCTTAACCGTATGGATATGTTCGTCTCACTTAGACGAGTCAATAGGATCAAACCCGAAGTGATTTGGTTGAGCCTAGGCCGAGATCTTATGGTTTTAGTGTGAACGGGCACGGGATCATTCTATTGGGGACGATGACGGGGAGTTGTTCGATTAAGCATGTATCAAATGGACGGGGCAGATCGAGTCGGACAGCGTTGCGGGACATAAACAGCGGCCGAGTCAGCAACTACGTGGACGGCGGCATCCAACCAGAGCGCGCCACGCATGCCTTCGGAGCTGCCTAGCATCTAATCAGCACACGCTGTTTAAATGGATAAATGGGGCCATTTTCTATTTATTTAAATACCCTTAACTTAGAAAATACATAACTTTGTGTAGAAAAATCACAAAAATAAAATAAAAATACCCTCTTGCTCAGTGAACAAAGGAGAATAATGTGGAATATTTTTCAAGTTCATTTGATGCATAAAATATTTTTAATTAATTAAACACTGTTTTGAATCATTTGATTGTCCATACATATTGACACGTCACCTTGGCTTGAAATTTTGATATATTGTAGCCTATGTAAGGGGGAACATTCTCTGATTTTTGTAAAGTTAGATGAGGTTCCTATATAGAGATCTATGTTTTTCAAGTTATTTCACATCATTTACTTAAAATAATCATGGAAATTAGCATATTAGTTATAAAATCCCAAGAAAATTTTGGAAGATCCACCATGACTAGAGAAATTTTTGGAAATAATTTCATGGGCCAAGTCATTTAAAACATCCTTAAATTTTTCAAATACTAAATCATAAATCACTAAAATAATTAATTTTGAAAAATATAAATATTTAAATGACTTGATTTTTGATCTCTATTGTGATTTATGATGCAGATAACTCTTCATTAAAGTTTCAAAATATTTTGAGTCCATTCAATAACTTAAATTGATTTTTAAAGATAAATGCCACTCTTAACATTTAAATGATTTTTTAAAATCACAATATAACTCAAAAAATTATGAAACTTAGTTTTTTGAGTTCTCTGTGATCAGAGATATTTTATAAAATTAAAATTATATTTAAAATAAAAACTTGATTTTTAGCCTATTTTAAACATTAAAATAATTAAAAATTCATTTAAAATAATTAAAAATTCATAAAATCACAAAAATCATAAAACTCATGGAAATGTTCTAAATTGCTTCCTAATTAATTATGAAAAATTAAAATAATTTTCCTAATTTTCTAAATAAAGATATTGAATTTTAAAGCTTAACGCTAACTTTTAAAATGCTAAAAATAAGTTTTTCACTAAAATAATTTCAATAAATCAAAGAAAAATATGAAAAATATAAAATTTGCTCCTCTGAGTTCTCTGACCTTAGGGAGATTTTTCAAATATATAAAACTTAATTTTCACCACTTAAAATATTTTATTTTTATTAAATAGCCCAGAATTTAAAATAATTCTAATAAATCACAGAAGTTCAACAAATTATGAAATTTTATCCAAAGGCTTCTCTAGTCTAGGTATACCTCTAGTAAAAATTTCAAGGGATTATAATTTACCTTGGTCAAGTTAGGAATTTTCTTTGAGAAATCCTATTT
>NW_018164798.1:838923-839427 GCF_001263595.1 Phalaenopsis equestris | reverse complement strand
AAAAATCACATTTCCTCCTCTGATGTCTTAATTGACCCATGAATGAGGTAGGATAAAAATTTCAAAGGCATTTGAATTTAATTTGATAAATTACGAAGTGTTAGAGCCTTAGGGGCAGATGTGTAATTTTGGAAATTTTGCCTTAATTAATATTTAGGCTTAATTCAAGGAGGGGAATGGGTAACCTCTAATATCAATCAGCTCACTTGATGTTTGAAACATAAAGGGGTTAATTGGTAGAAACCAATTGCACTTTCTCAGTTAAGATTAATAAATTTCTAATTTATTAAAATTTGGAAGTTTATTAAAATTAAATGATCCTAGACTTAGGGGTATAAATTTTGAAGTCAATAATTAATCAATTTAATACCCCAATCTTGATTTTCAAATAAAATCCAAATCATGAATCATGATCACTTAAAGCTTAACCCTTTTTTAAATCTAATTAAGACACTCACCTAGGTCTTAAAAGCTTAGTGGTGACTTAGGCCAAATCAAAATTGA
>NW_018164798.1:838243-838668 GCF_001263595.1 Phalaenopsis equestris | reverse complement strand
AAATGGACTCGAGGCTTTTCACTAGTTGGTGAGAGGGAGGCATGGACCTGCTTCCCTCTCCTAACTTGTTGGATACCTCAGAGGCCTACTAAACTTAATATTATTCGCTTAATGAAATCATTCTCAATTAAACTTTTTAAGGACTCACCAAACTATGACATAGAGTTAGGAAAACCCCTCAGAACTCTATTTTTCCTGCTCTTTATAAATGCCCTAACATGCATTTTAAGTTTCAGGTGGTGGAACGAGAAGACTCGCCAGGTACGCTTTTACAGTTTTCAGTATTGTCCTTGTGCTTTCGTACTGTACTTTTATACCTACAAATTTGCATGTTAAACAACGATGTCATCCTGCATGAAAACTAAAACCATCAGGATAGCCACATAACCATAACCAAAACCAAAATCTAAAATCAACCAAGATAA
>NW_018164798.1:837371-837860 GCF_001263595.1 Phalaenopsis equestris | reverse complement strand
GCAAGGAGCTTGCATGGTGGGCAGCACGACCATCTTCAACAGCAAAACATATCTTCCCCAGCTAAACTAATCCTCCTTCCTTAGACTTAAATAACAAAGCCATAGGACTTCGAGGTTGTCCGCCTAGTGCGACATAAATCCTAAGCTCATCTTTAGGCTTTTGTGTAGCTCTGCTATACAATATAAGCCCTTACTCGTCTTAGGATTCTGAGGTTGTCGTTTGTCACAACCTAAACCCTCACATCTTCCAGACTGTTTGTGTGATCATTTCAATTGAATGTAAGCCCTAACTAAGAAAATTGGCAAGATGAAAAACCTAAATATTTCTCCTCAAAACTGAAGCCAAACATTAGGATAGCTCGGGAAGTCACCGGAGTTCTCCTCTGGATCCATGACATCCCCTAGTTCTTCTTTCTTTGGATTCTACAATAAAATGTTCTAAATTTGAACCAATCCCCTTCCACACCTCTACATCTGATTTCGTTGAAG
>NW_018164798.1:828986-837122 GCF_001263595.1 Phalaenopsis equestris | reverse complement strand
TCTTGTGTTTATCCTTCGGGATAGATACATGATCTGAGGTACAGTGCTCTTTCATTTTAAACTATGAAAAATATGGGGTTAGTTTGATTTCATACTTCAACGTCCTTCCGAAGCGGGCGACGGGATTTCGATTCCAGCGACCGACAGCTTCTTACGGGCAACCCCACAAACAAACCAACCCTCGAAATAACGTTGACACTAAACCTCAACCAAAAGTGAGATCAACAAAGGATAAAGAAGACTACTCAGAATTCATGAGTTGGATATGACAAAACATGAATTTCATAAATAAAAACAAGTTTACAAAACAAAAGAATTAAAACACACAAATTATCTCACAATCCTTCCCAAGAAAATTTTAAGAGATTCTCTACAACAAGCCTTTATCTCTTTAGAAGCACTCTCAATTCTCTCTTAGAAGTACAATGAAGAAGAAATCTCTCAACTTCCCTCTCCTCTTACAATCCTTGAAGAAAATCTCTAAGCCTGTGACTTTCTCTCTCTCTCTCTCTCTCTCTCTCTAACTCTCATTCATGCCACACACCTCTATTCACCCCTCCTTCTGATGCCCTAGAATTTCCTCTCCTTTATTGAAGGTTTCATCCCTCAAAAAAGAATTTAAAATTTCCCCCCAAAATTCTGTCCAAAAGTCAACTCTTTTGAGTTCAAATGAAATGTCCACTGATCCAAGAAGCATATCCCTTCATAAAAAACCTTCCAAAGTGTCTGAATGTATTGAATTACTCCAATGGGTGTTTAGAACAAGTGTCTCATTGAAAATTCACATAAAATTTGTCTTGGCCTCCCTTAATCCACAAAAATTTGTCCCTCGCTCATCTGACGCCAAATGTGTTTTATCCTGCGTCAACTCTCTGTCATATGGCGCCAATCTGGCACATCATACGCCATCCATCCATAATTTTCCTTCTAGGTAGTCAATCACATGTACCTTATGAGAGTTGGGAGAAAGTGCTTCTTCCTTGGAAGTCAATGGACTAAAAAGTATATTGTAATTGCATTGGAATGGGAGATGAGAATGATTTAAATGTACTGATGGATCAAGCATCCCAAAATTCATCACTTATTTTGCCTTACTTCAGGTAGAAATTACTTTTGAAAAGGATGAAGGAGATATGAAAAGTGGTACAAAGCCTTATGCATGCAATTGAGAATGTTTCTGAAATGTTGGATCATCTAGATTGGAAGCTGAAGGAACATTTTGAACATACTGGTCGTATTGAAGATGGTTTGGTACATATGTTCAAGAAACATACTTGGATTAAAGAAGATTCAACTGATGAATTTCCTTATCGACCATTCTACAACTTGTACGTACACTATCAATCTATCGGAGATATCTAGGAGGACGAGAGAAAAGAAGATGTTTGAACTTACTTTATGAACGGAAAGTTTTGTCTAGTACTGCTCATTTCAATTATATTATTGTGTTGGATTGCATTTACTTTCATTGTTGAACTCTATTTATGTTTATGTTTGGTATTTCAATGTTTTAGAATTCATTGTTGGGATGTTTGGTTTGCTTTGGAAACTAAGTTAGATGTTTGTTGACTTGAAAAATTGTTAGTTTGTAATAGCTCAAGTTTTATATATAAAAGTGAGTTTTGTGTTGTTCGTGAAAGTTTGGTGCTAAAGTACTGTTTAATTATGAGTATAAATAATTATTTGACTTAATTAGAGGTTGACATAAAGCGATACACAACATATTTCCTCAAAAAACAAAATCTGGAAAAGTTAAGGCTTTGGCGTGTTGGTGTCTGAAGTGCTAGTTGACAGAGTGTTGGTGCTGGATGCGCCAGAATTGGCACCTAAAGCGCCAAATTCTTGAAAACTCTAGATCGCCATAAAAACTGGAAAATCACCTTGTAAAACTCCATTTTTACTACTTGGGTCAACTCCTACCTCTAAACCTTGTGTGCGTTAGAGAAGATTTCAAAGGCCAAAGATCTTAAATTTCATCTTCTCTTGGTAAGAGATTCACTTTAACTGAGAAATATTTTATTTTCACCATGAATTTTTGCTACATTATGGAAGATCCAAAATATGAGAGTTTTGATGGAAAAGTTTGAAGAAAACTCATGGTGAAAAGTTTCTTACCAAATAATTTTACATGGGGAGTTAGATTTTTGATTTTGTGATTTATTTGAATTTTAATTGGATTTTCATAGAAATTTCGATGGCTCCACGAGTAAAGAGAGGGAAGCTGACAAGATATTTTTACTCCAAGAAATTTGTCATTTTAAAGCCAAACATTGTTATAATACTCAAATAAAATCGAGAAAACTGATCTAGGAATGGGCATTTGCTACTCGGGTGGCGAGATTGAGAGGTTGATCGTTATCAGAAATTGGGGGAGGTTTTGTTGCTTCAGTGCAGTAATGATTATGCCTATGATTAGGAATTTTTATGCCAACTTGTTGTTCACCACTGGCGATCACATCCTTGTGAGAGGTAAGCAAGTTAACTTTTCTAGATAAAGGAGTAATGCATTTTATGGGCTGAGAAATGCATTTAATTGGGAATACATTGCATTTGTAATGACTGATTCCTCACTTGATGAAGTGATTGACTTTCTGACTGATGGAAGAGGAGAATGGAAGATTAAAAATAATAAGAAAGTTAACTTCTCCGCTTCCATGATGACTATTCAGTCAAAGGTATGACACCACTTCATCTCTGCTAAATTACTACAAAGAAATCATCTAAGCGAAGTAAAAAAGGATAAATCTATGCTAAACTTATGCATTCAGAAAATGAAGGCAGTTGATGTTAGTGATCTCATAAGTCATCATGCTCAGAGTATAGCTAGCAGTGCAACATTATAGCAAACAATTCGTTTGTTGTGTCCAGGAGTGGAGGTAGTGAAAGACCCTAAAGATCAGCTACAGGGGCATTGATACCAAAATAATATGTTATTTTAAGTAAACATTTTATGCTTATTTTTGGTGATATTACACTTTAAGGAAAGGTATTTTCTTATATTACACTTTAAGGAAAGGTATTTTCTTATTTTTGTTGCAGGTATATCAACTTTAGGTGTTTGGATAAAAATAACAAAAAAGGATGAAATTTGGAGCCAAAACAACAAATTTTGGTAATTCTTGTGCCAGATGCACCAAATTGGCGCCAGAAACACCATTTTATAGAGAGTTGGTGCTAGATGCACCACATTGGTGCCAGATGCGCCATTTTACAGAGTGCTAGTGCCAGATGCACAGGATTTTGCACCTGAAGCACCAAAACCCAGAACAACGCAAACCTAACCAAGCTGGTGCCAGATGTGTCAGAACTAGTGCCAAAAGAACTAGAGATGACTTTTTGAGGATTAAAGCAATTTAGAACAAATTTTGTGAAAATTTTCAAAAGGTTACTTATTCTAAGAACCTCTTGGAGTGATTCAATGCATCTAGACACTTTGGAAGGTTCTTTTATGAAAGCAAATGTCTCTTTGATCAATGGACATGTCTTTTAAATTAAAAAGGATTAAGACTTGGATAAAATTTTAGAGTAAATTTTGAATTCCTTTTGGAGGGAAGTAACATTGAATAAAGGAGAGGTTTTGAAGAACAAAAGGAGGTGGCGTGTAAGTGGGGAGAAAAAGAGAGACAGAGAGACCGAGACAAAGTCAAAGGCTTGAATATTTTCTTCATGGATTGTAAGAGGAGAGTGAAGGTGAGATATTTCTTCTTCATTACTCTTCTTAGAGAGAATTGAGAGATCTTTTAAGGAGAGAAAGGCTTAAAGAGAACTTCTAGGGATTTTCTTGGGAAGGATTGTGAGATAAGTTATTTTTTATTTCTTTTGTTTTGTAAACTTGTGTTTACATAAGAAATCTGTGTTTTATCGTATCCTTCTCATGAATTCTAAGTAGTCTTCTTTATCATTCTCCCTACTTTGAGATTTAGTTTTGTGAAGAATTGGTTTTATTTTTTACAATTTTAAATCTAATTAGTTTTTGATGATTTGAACTCTGATATTCATTTACTTTTCGATCTTGCCAATTGAGTTGTTAAATTATGTTGAGAAACATATATTCTAAAAGGGCTATGATTTCTACAAAGTGGTGAGAATCATATTTTATTTCATGGGAGAGGATGTCTTCCACAAATTTGAGTGCAAATAAATAGGGAAATATATTTTGATTGATGCAGAATTGGAGATTTTAAGGTGATAAATTAAAATCCCCAATTTGGTCCAGTTGATTGGAAACTGATGTGTGATAGTTAGCCCTCAAATGAGGGAGTAGTGGAAGCTCTGGAGTGGCAGTCGGTACCCTCCCAGCCTAACCACAGAATTAAGGACCAAACTTTGGATAAGTCAATGTTTTTTATGCACTCGGAATAGGGTAAAGAATAAAACTGCTCCTATTTGACACAAAAACAATTATATTTATATTTTCAATTGATTTTAATTTCTTCACAATCCATATACTCATTGTAAAGGGGAAGAATGATTTCTCAAATTTGAACTCTTCATCACAAAAACTTTGTTTTGTTTTTGTAATTTCACTTTTAAAAGTTTAGCAATTAGTTTAATTAACTTTATCTTCTTACTACATTTTATTTAGCGTTCACTCTATTACTTTTTATTCAAATTTAGAACTTTACTTTTGTAGTTTAAAATACTAGTTCACATTATAATCTTAAGAATTTATTAATAGGCATTTCCAACCTTCCTGTTGGATCGATATCCAGGACTCCATTATAGTCTTTTATTACTTGAGTGATACGTATACTTGCATTATTTATAGGGGATTTGGAAGTTTAAATAGTATTAAAAGATAAAATTGTTTTCATTAAAGTTATTTTTGCTGGGATTAATTTTTATATTTAATATTGTATTTGTCGTGTTTATTTTATATTATTGAAAGATATTTACAAAATTAACACACTAAATCCACCTGCTTCAAGTTTTTGGCATCATTGTCGGGGAAGGTAATGGAAAGTAGTAGTGAGTTATTTTACAATTTGATATTTTTTATTAAAAAATGTGAGTTTTTGTAGTTTAGTTTGAATATTTTCATATTTTAGTGTGTTTTCTTTTTTTAATTACTTATTATGTTTATTTATGTGTAGTGTAAGATCTGAAGAATTAGTGTCGCACGATTCTTAGTTAGAAAGAACTATTATAAAAATTCAAAAAAAACAAAAGGAGATAGATCATATTAGCAAAATGGCTTGCAATGTGTGTAGTGTTGGAAATGAAAATGAACAACATCAGAGACCTTTAAGAGAATATGTCAATCCTACAACTAATGAACTTCATTTGATTATACAAAACACTGCTGTAGCTGCAAATTTATTTCAGTTTATACCTGCTATTAGTCAAATGGTACAAAACAATCAATTTGGGGGAACACCAATTGAAGATCCTAATTTACGCCTTGCTAGTTTTCGAGGATTGGGTGCTACTTTTAAATATGATGGAATGTCGAATGATACCATCATACTTAGACTTTTTCCTTTTTCACTAATGGATAAAGCTAAAATGTGGTTAAACTCATTAGCACCTGAATCCATCAGAACTTGGGAAAACTTATCACAAAAATTTTTATCTAAATATTTCCCACCATCAAAAACTACTAAGCTTAGAAATGATATTACATCTTTTTGTCAGTTTAAAAGAGAATCAATTTATGAAGCCTAAAAAAAGAGAACGATTTAAAGAACTCTTAAGAATGTGCCCACACCATGAGTTGCCATATTGGTTAATAATTTGAACTTTTTATAATGAATTGGTTGGATCTCTTTGATCGATAATCAACACTGCTGCTGGTGGATCATAAATGTCAAAACCATTCGATGAAGCATATTCTTTACTTGGAAAGATGGCTACTAATAATATCCAATGGCCCTCTAAAAGGGTAAATCCATAAGAGTAACTAGTATTCATGATTCTGATGCAATACTATGTTAGCTGCCCAAATAGCTCATATATTAAAGAAGATAGATCATTATGGAATGAATTATGTTCAGACATCACCTGTGCTTGAGGAAAACACATTGGGACAATTGATAGAATCTCAATCTTCTTATGAAACCTTGCAATAAATAATCATTCTAATAATACTTATAGCAACTATTATAATTATGGTTAGAAGAATCATCCAAATTTTAGTTGGATTAACAATAATTCTAATGCTGCAAATTGGCAATGGAGAAACAACACGCGAACCCATTTTAAAACTCCAATAATCAAGGAAATCAAACTTAAAAACCTTATTACCCTCCAAGTTTGAATCATTTGTAGAGTAAAGAGAAAAATTTGTCAATGGAATAATTGATACTGCAAATATGAAGCCAATTACAAAGTCACGTTCTTTAATTATAAACATGGAAAAGCTATTGGGATGTATTGTTATTGTACTTAGCAATAGACATTCAAGAACGTTGCCTAGTAATGTTGAAGTAAATCCTAAAGATCAGAATAAAAATCAAATTAAGGCTACTCAACTGAGAAGTGCAAAAGAATTGGAAAATAGAGTTAAAAATGAAGTGGAATTTAAAGTTGAAAAAATGAGGTGGAAAATAAAAATCTAGTAAAAATTCTCATTTTGAGTTAGAATGTCCAATTAAACCAAAGAAAACCACTATAGAAAGACCACATCCTCCATTTTCTCATAGATTGAAGCAGAAAAATAGTGATAACCAACTTTCAAATTTTCTTAGATATTGTGGAAATTGACGATAAACATTCCATTTGTTGAGGCCTTGAAGCAATTGCCAAGCTATGTGAAGTTCATGAAAGATATATTTAATAAGAAAATGAAGTATTTAGATAATGAGACTGTTGCACTCAGTGAAGAGTTTAGCGCTATAATTCAAAAGAAGCTTCCTTAAAAACTCAAAGATCTTGGAAGATTTTTTATTCCTTGTGCTATTATTGAAAGATTTTTGGGAAAAGCTTTTTGTGATTTAGGAGCTAGTATTAATCTTACGCCTTTATCAATTTCCAGAAGATTGGGTTTATGAGATATTTCACCTACAACTATAACTCTTCAATTACCTGATCATACAATTAGCTATCCTAAAGGTGTTATAAAAAATGTTTTGGTAAAAGTTGACAAATTTATCTTTCAAGTGGATTTTATTGTATTAGATACGGAGGAAGATAAAGAAATTCTGATCATTTTAGAAAGACAGCAAGAGGGTGGGTTGGCAGCTGAATTGGAAGGAGGATGTTGACCTCACTTTTGGTTGAGGTCTAGAAATTTCTTTAGTAGCCTAGGTCTAGCCATAGGACTTTCCTACTGACTAGTCTTAGAAAACTAGAAAAGGTACCCTCACCATTAGAAACTCAAAAATTCTTCTCTTTACTCAATTTGAAGTTCCACATATTGGTCCTAACCTCTAGCACTTAGTAGGTAAGATCATTATGAGGGAACTCAAGGAGAGTTCCTATAGGGCTACTTGACCTTAGGATTGACCCTGGGTGTTGATTTGGAGCTAGTACACCATACCCTCACCATACCCTCACCATACCCTCACAATACTCTGGCTAAGACCAATACATGGGGATACAAAATGGAGATTTCATTGGTCCATGACTCATTCAAAATTGTTCTCTACCCAATTGCACTTGAAATGCCCAACTTGGCCTTTTGCCCCTAGGCACCTCCAAATTACCAAAATGCCCCTCTATGGCCCAAAAATCCAAAAATTCCCAAAAAAATCCCAATAAATCCAAAAAATTTCCAATTTCATTTTGTCAAACTACACCATTGTCCAATGTAGTCAATTTGACCATCTTTGACTAAAAACCCAAACTAGCCTTAATATTGGCTAACACCCCAAATCTCAACAATTGAATGCCCTAAACCTCAAATTGGCATCCAATTTTTGTTAAAAATACTTTGTGAGGTCATTTTTGACCAAACACAATAATCAATTTGAGCTTAGTCCAAAGCTAGCTCAAGTTTGACCCAAATTAGCCCCATATGCCTAATTTGGGTCTAAATCCAAATTGCATCAAAATCCACCAAATTGATTACCAAATTGATTTCAAAATGACTTTCATCCTTCATGAAAGTTGTTCATCATGATGTTTTACACCAAACACAAAACTCAATTTAGACTTAGCCCATGGCTAGCCCAAGTTTGACCCAAACTTAGCCCAACA
>NW_018164798.1:828539-828844 GCF_001263595.1 Phalaenopsis equestris | reverse complement strand
AAATTTCTTAAAGGGATAAGGAGAGGGTTAAATCAAGGTACTTGCCATACCACATGTCCATACCCTATGGTGCCAATTTTACTGCTCATTATAAGCTTTAACCATGATCCAAACCTTGGTTAGCCACTTTGACCTAAGCTAAAACTCAAAACTGTGAGCCCCCACATGGCTAATACCCAAATGCATGCCAAGAAGCCACCTCAGCCCAAATTGAGCTGAGAACTCCTCTGCTTAACACCTAAGCAGTGGGGCTAACCCCTCAATTGGCCAGCTAAGAATCCCCTTTGACAAATTCTATAAAAAAC
>NW_018164798.1:826803-828362 GCF_001263595.1 Phalaenopsis equestris | reverse complement strand
TTCCAATCCCAACCTACACAGCACCAAACTTCAATTAAATTTGCTCTACACCTTCACAACAGTGAAAGAAGCCAAACCCTCATCAATTCCCCCTCTGAAATAGCCTCTACCATAGCTCTCAACCAACACAAAAAATTGGCTGTGGTCGAAATCATACATAGACCTTACACCAGAGTCAAAGGCTTCATCTCTAAGCTCTTTGGGACCCAATGAAGGTGTAAAGAATCTCTGATTGAGGCTAAACCTCTCAGAGCAAAGGTATAACCTCACTCACTCTCCCGAGCCTTCGCGAGCTCTCCATTTCTAATTGCTTGATTGGATAGTATGTTTATCATATATATGTGTTCGTCTCTTAAAGACAAACAATTTAAAAAATAATCATCAAAATCCATTACGAAATGAGAAAGATATTAAGGTTTTAAAATGCACGGCTCTCGGTTAAGGCTATCTGGGAAGATGAACGGATGTCGTCCATTCTCGCGTGTATTAAATGGACGGCGGAGATCAAGCCGGATGATCCTATGGAACGAAACGGCGGGACGCGTAGCAGCTGACTCAGAAGGCAACGTCAAATAGGAGTGCGCCGCGTGGCTTTTTGACGGATCCGATGATCCAGTCAGCCCGCGATTTGAATAAATAAATAGGATATTTAATAAATTCAGAAAATAGCTCCTAAACTTCAAAAATTCATATCTTTGCATAGAAAATTCATAAAAATAAAATAAAAATACACTCTTGCTTAGTGAATATAGGAGAATCATCTGGAATTATTTTTACATTAATTTGATGCATAAATTATTTTTAAAAAATGAATTAGGGTTAGGGGTTTTTCAATTCTCCATTCATATTGGATTATCATCTTAACCTTAAATTTTTATATGTTGTAGCCTCCATCTAAGTGCACAATTTGAGCATTTTTGCAAAGACAAAAAAGATCTCTAGACAGAGATCTTAATTTTCTAAATTTTTATGCATTTTCTATTCAAATAATTATATAAAATTGTATGTGGTTTAGAAAATTCTACAAAAATTCATGTAAGTTCCCTATGGCCAGATTAGTCTTAAGAAATAACTTCATGATTTTTAAAAATGAAAACATCACTATTTTGAGCAAACCTTAATTTACTTAAAACATTTAATTTGAAGCACACAGAGATTAAAATCACTTGACTTTTATTCTCCACTGTGGCTCATGAGTTAGAGAACACACCATAAAAATTTCAAATTATTTGGAGATTATTTAGTATTTTTAATTGATTTTTAAAGGTGACCATCAAATTTGAAACTTAAATGATTTTTAAAAATCAAAATATAACTCCAAAAATAATGAAACATAGTTTTTTGAGTTCTCTAATACCAAGGGGATTTAATAAAAATAAAAATATATTTAAAAAAAAACTTGATTTTTAGTTTATTTTTAATTATTTTTAATAATTAAAAAAATAATAAAAAATCATAAAACATTAAACTTATGGAAATATTCCAAGGAAATATTTTAAATTATTTCCTAAACACTTAGGAATCATTGGAATATTTTTTCCAAGGTCTAAAATAAAGAT
>NW_018164798.1:825571-825790 GCF_001263595.1 Phalaenopsis equestris | reverse complement strand
TTAATTTGTCTCCTAAAGGGTCTTTACTCACATAATCTTCAAATTAAAAGATAAATGACATTCACCATATTCTTAGGAATAATCACGACATCAATATTCACTGAGCATCAGGATATTCAGGATGAATTATTCAGTAACATAATAAATTGTAAATGAACTCAAGGCTTTTACCAGACATTATGAAGCATAGACCTGCTCCCTACTCTTAAACTGGTGAAT
>NW_018164798.1:822818-825471 GCF_001263595.1 Phalaenopsis equestris | reverse complement strand
ACTACACATCAGAATTTTTAGTCCGTCAGATCAGAAATAGAAACTTCGTCATAAGAACCATCGTCATCAAAATCAAAGAAGATAAGGAAAAAGAAGAATTTTGTTGATAGCACTAGGGGTAGGATAGGGGCTGCCTCTACTAGATATGTTGTCTCGGATTCGGGAGAGAAAATCCTCGAACCCTTGACTTTGTATGATTATCTTTTTGTTCCTCCGGGACCTGATGAATATAATAATAATGATGTTGGCTACATTTTTACTGTTTCTGGTGATAACGTAAATAACCAACCTAATATCGATCTCGATCCTCAAAATTATCCTCAAATCATACTTGAGTTTAATACGTTCAATACTAAAGAAGATTTCGACGATATTGCTTACGACAGTACCAGAAGTGAGGAACCAATCCTCGAGTGGCATGGAACGCCATTAATAATCAACTTGGAACTTTCTGCTAAAGAAGATACATTGAAAGATTTAACAGCAACATCTCAAGAAGAAATCACAGAAATAAATTTAAGGAGCGGAAAAATGTTACCTCCAAGAACAGCTCCAATCGATAAAGGAAAATAAATTGTAATTCAAGAAGAGTTACTTCCACCTCCACCAGTGGAAAAAAAACATGATCAAGATAAAACCAAAAGAAAAAATAAAGAAAAAATAAAAAAAAATAAAGTGGATTACAACGTGCTAGCATATCTTAGGAAGTTGCCGGCCTGACTAAGCATCTGTGACGCTCTTATCATATCAAAAGAGATGAGGGAAGCTTTAGTTACAGCTTTGCTTAATCCAGAGATTTGCTTAGCTCAATTAGTCAGTACATCCTCAGATGAAGTTTGCTCGTTGAGAGAACAAACTGGAGTAACTTTCACAGATGAAGATTTATTACTCAGTACAGTCGATCACAACATACCACTCTATATCTCCGTCAACATCGGCAAATTTGTGCTATCCAGAGTTTTAGTGGATCCTGGAGCATCTCTTAATTTGATGAGTCTACGGACATTAGCATATTTAGACTTCAACATTTAGGAGCTCATCTCCATTAAGATGATGTTAAGAGGGTTCAACCAGAAAGGAGAAAAAGCCATTGGATCAATTACATTACTTATGAAGGTTGGAGAACTTGTAACAACTGAATAACATTGTTCCATCTTCTCTACACCAATGCATCAAATACTGCAAAGAAAAACAAGAATATTGTATTAAAGGAGATCTACAGCCATTTTCAGTACATGAGGTTGGTATTCATGAAAATGCTGCTTGTTATACATTTCCAAAGAAAACTGTCTTCTCCCGAGAAGTTATAACAAATAAAAATTCAGAAAAAGAACAAAAAAGAGACCATTCAACCACCTTCTTACAACATAATGGTGAAGGTTCTTTTAATTCGCGCACTCAAGATCGAGGTCGGGGACGTGGACGAAGAAGAACCAATCCAACTGTTGAAAGAACTAAGCTAATCATCAACATCGGTGATGAAGACAGTTCCAAAGACGAAATAATGATGACCAAAAAGAAGAAACCTCAGTACATGATCTCTTTAGAAGATGATGAGACAAATGAATACGAGACGATGCACGATCGGATAAACCACTATGTGAACACCTTAAACCTCACTCCGATCCTTTAAAAAAAGGTTGAGAGTTTAGAGGTTAAGAAAGTCCCTTGTGCTGGTTCAAAGCCGATCAAGTTTTCCTGTGCTTCTACTCCTGTAAACTCTGAAAATCATGTAAATTTGGATGATCCTAATGAATTAATGGAATTACCTTTTGGTTATTTCTCGCCTTATGTGTAAAAGTTAATTCAACAGGGACATTTACCTAAGAAAATGTCAAAAGACAAACTACAATTTTTTGAGAAATTATGGAATGCTAAAAATCACACTCCAAAATCGAAAGAGGGTCTCGGATTTGGTACAGTGGGACCAGTCGATGATTCAGAATTGTTCATGGTTGTTTTCGGCAAAAATTGCCTCGATAAAGAGGATGACTCTACCGATTAGCTAGTGGATGATGCTCCTCCATAATTTGAAGAAGAAATCAAATCAACTATCGATGAACTAAAAGAAGTAAATCTTGGGACTGAAGAACATCCCCGACCAACATTTATAAGTTCTCTACTCATCGAAGAAGAATCTTCAGAGTTGGTCGAATTGTTAACAGAATTCAAAGATTGCTTCTCCTGGAGTTATGATGAAATGTCAGGACTGTCAATGGAAGTTGCAGTTGATAAACTCGGGGTAGATAAAGACATAACCCCAATAAAACAAGCCCCAAGGAGAATGCGCCTCAAAATTGAACAGCAAGTTATCGCCGAAGTAAAGAAATTGATAAATGCTAAATTCATACGAGAAGAACAATATCCCACATGGATAGCTAATATTGTTCCAGTTAAAAAGAAAAACGGATAGATACGAGTCTGTGTCGACATCAAAGACTTGAATAAAGCATGTCCGAAAGATGAGTTTCCACTACAAATATCATAAATGATGGTGGATAATGCATCAACACATGAAATATTCTCCTTCATGGATGGATCATCAGGATACAACCAAATAAAGATGGCTCCTGAAGATACAGCACTTACAGCTTTCAGAACACCAATCGGAATTTTCTGCTACACAGTAATGTCATTTGGTTTAAAAAACGCT
>NW_018164798.1:822113-822766 GCF_001263595.1 Phalaenopsis equestris | reverse complement strand
ATTCACAATCAAGTAGAATGCTATGTGGATGATTTGGTCATCAAAAGTAAACAAAAATTAGACCATTTGTACGATTTGAGGATCGTTTTTGAAAGACTACAACAATATAATCTCAAGATGAATACCCTAAAGTGCGCATTTGGTGTCACTTCTGGGAAGTTCCTTGGATTTGTTGTTCTTCATCGGGGAATCGAGATCGACCCGGAAAAGATTAAAGCTATCTTAGAAATGCCTCCCCCTAAAACTTTGAAATAATTATGTTCCTTTGAGGGGAAGTTGGCATATCTGAGACGATTCATTTCTAACCTCTCAGGTAGGTGTCAGCCTTTCTTGGCATTGGTTAAAAAGGACGCCAAATTTATTTGGGAAGAAAAATGCCAGTAGACTTTTGAGGACGTTAAACAATATTTAATGACACCTCCTATTTTGGCAGCCCCTATCCCAGGGAGACCTTTGATACTTTATGCCGCGACTTTAGATTACTCACTCAGAGCTTTACTAGCCCAAGTTAATAACGGGGGCAAGAAAAATGCACTATACTACTTGAGTCGTCGTCTAATACCGACAGAGATAAGGTATCCACCAATTGAGAAGCATTGTCTAGCTTTAATTTTTGCAGCCCAGAAGCTTAGGCATTACATGCTTTCTCACAA
>NW_018164798.1:821722-821946 GCF_001263595.1 Phalaenopsis equestris | reverse complement strand
AGCTGGGTCCCCACTCAATGATGAGTTACCAGACGAACAAATTCTACAAACAGATTTCTCCAGTACACAATGCTGGGAGATGTACTTCGATGGTGTTTCTTCAGCCAGAAAAGACATAGGCTTGGGCACAATCATACCAGGCAAAGCCAGACAAGGGTATGCTGAGTTGGTCTAATTTTCATCACTCTAGACAAGGGTATGCTGAGATTCTCGTACCACCTGAA
>NW_018164798.1:821244-821634 GCF_001263595.1 Phalaenopsis equestris | reverse complement strand
GGCCCAACTCATCATTCAACAAATTGTTGGACAATACAAAATTTTGAAGGGTATGCTGTCAGAATATTACCAGTACACGATGAAACTGCTGGAGCAGATTCCTAATGTGACTTTCTATCAGATTCCTCAGGTAGACAATGCGCATGCCGACGCTCTAGCAAAACTCGCTAAAGAATTGGCATGTCCCCCGGAGGATTCCATAGAAATCACAACACAGGGCAGACAAGTTCTATCCAATATTGACATGGAAACCCTACATAAACTCGGAAAAGAAGAAAACACAATAAATGCGATTGTAAATATCAATGAAGATTAGCGAAAGCCATTAATAGAATATTTGCATACTGGAAAGCTGCCAGAGGATAAGTCCGAGGCAAACCAGATTACAAA
>NW_018164798.1:814755-820656 GCF_001263595.1 Phalaenopsis equestris | reverse complement strand
CAAGAGCACAAAAATCAACAACTTTGTCAGAAAACACGGGATAGACTGGAGATACTCCACAATTTATTATCCGAAAGCAAATGGGTTAGTTGAAGCCTTCAACAAAACACTTGTACAAATTTTAAGAAAAATACTCAATGAAAATAAACGAGACTGGCACAATAAACTGCTAGAAGCTCTGTGGGCCTACCGAACGATGTTCAGAGCTCTTACTCAATGTACACCTTACATGCTTGTGTACGGGTCAGAGGTCGTACTACCATCAGAAATACAGACGCCGTCTCTCAGAGTCACCATTGCAAACCAACTTACAACTGAAGAAAATGCAAAGCCCGGACTTGAAGAACTTGAAAGTCTTGAAGGAAAGCGCCTACAAGCACAACAACATCTGGAGCTATACCAAGCAAAGATGATAGCTCATGACAAACTGGTTCGCTCAAGGACATTTAAAATTGGTGATCTGGTCCTTGTTCTCAAAAGACCTATTCTTGCACGTCACAAGATAGGTGGAAAATTTGAGCCAACTTGGGAGGGACCATTTGTCATTGAGAAGGTCTATGCCGGAGGAGCTTACCAACTCATCAATTCTCAAGGAGAAAGGCCTATGCTTCCAATAAATGGATGATACCTAAAGGCCTACTATGCAACGTAACAACGCTTGCTGCTGTTAGTTTGCCGCATACATATGAAAATTTTTATGAAATTCAGATAGTTCTGGGGTTATTTATATGGCCTAAAAAAAAAGTCTATGACCAGATAAAATTTTTTTTAATCAATATCAAAATTTAATGAAAATTCTTAGTATCGCATATTACATCCGTTCTTTTCTACATATATATTAACAAGATAAAATATACGTTAATTGAATTATGTTTTGTTTTGGTTCATAAACAATTCCAGCTCCCTGATGTCTCCCTATTAATTTCAGGAAGAGATGTCAGGACCGCGGCTGACCTTTGCCTTCAAAGACGGTTTAAACCTCGCTTTAAACAAAGAAGACGTACCGCAAGGCGAAATAATCAACTTTGATATGAAATTTGATGATACCAATGTGGAATATGAAAATCCACTAATGGATGTTGTTGGAGAACAAGAGAAAGAGGGATTGCCCTCATTGCTCAAATTCAACAGCAGGATTCTCTCCTCCTCAAAAGGGAAAGAAATTATTGAAGAATAAGATCCAATGGAAGGGCCAAGTCATTGTTTTGCCTTCCATGGTAGCTACTTCGGCAGGAAATTTGATAGTTGTCGATGATCAGAAAATACCTTTCGCCTCATTGCGTAGGACTCAGCGAAAAAATGCTGACCGGAAAAAACAAAGCAAAGAAAGAAAAAGGAAAGTTATTTACGATCCCAGAAGGATACATGTATAATGTCAACATGAAGGAGTCTTCTGACAGTCTGCCGTTGACAGAGGATGAAGTACAATCAGTACAGCGTCCGGAACCATCACCAGCATGGATTTACTCCAATTCCAGTTTGATTTCTTCCACTTACCATTATGCAACACTTGAACAAGGACATTCTACAGGAGCCTTTGTAGAATGCCCAGGTTGCAATGTCTTACATCTAGGACGATATGGTAATTATGATGATTACTCATCAGCCAATGAATTGATAAGATATGTTGATTTCTCGATTGATGATATGAACACAGTTCAACATCATCCATGGGACATTTTTTATGTGCCAACTCAAATTGAGGCGTATAATCCAGTGGAAATAATACCACCATTAACATGGCACCGATCATTAATAATCGGTTAAATGATGAAGCCCATTATCCAGCATATCCAGGCAGAGTCGAGCTTTCAAAAATCCATAAAGTTAAGCAATGTTTTCGAACATTTTAAAATAGTCGATGGAGACTATGTTAATATTTTGGAGGGATTGGAATTATATACAGACGTCTTTTCTCTTACAGAGCAACAAGAAGTACTTGATTGTGTGTTTGACCTCCAAATCAGAGGCAAAGCAGGACTGCTATCTTAAAGAACGTATTCCAAACCTAAAAAATGGATGAGAGGCAAGGGTCGCATTACAATACAATACGACTGCCGTTATAATTATAAGATAGATCGACAAGAAAATCTTCCAGGAATTTTACAGCATGAGCAGGTGGAGCCAATGCCACCCACGATAAATTGGATGATCACATGGATGGTTCAATGGGGTATAATTCCAACAAATTGTATCTCCAATAGTTGCATAATTAACATTTATGAAGAAGGGGATTGTATCCCTCCACATATTGACCATCATGATTTTGTTCGTCCGTTCTGTATCCGTTCTGTACAGTCTCCTTCATAGCGGAAAGCAGTATGCTGTTCGGTACAAATATAGAGATAATTGGTCCACGTGAATTCCAGGGATCTGTTGAAATTTCTTTACCAAGAGGATCCGTTCTGATTCTGAAAGGAAATGGAGCCGATATAGCCAAACATTGCATTCCGGGAGTCCGACACCGTCGAGTGTCGATAAGTTTCAGAAGGATGAGTGACGATAAAACTCCATACGGAATTCAGCCAGATCTGGAACTTGAAGATTTGCAGCCATATGAGTTATAAACTCGTTGCACCACTAGGCTATCTCAAAATAACAGCCTAGAAAGTCAGCTTGTTTAGAAACTCATACCACAGTTTGCGAGAAAATCTTCTATTGGCAGGCATGCAGATGTATACATATGTAGACAAGCAATCTGAAGACAGCTTATTGTGTACTTTATATTAAGTACTCATAGATGTACTAGTTATGCGAATAGCACAATGTACTTTTCATCTTTGAGATATATACATGATATATTGTAAAAATGACTGTATAAATCAATAATGAAGAATTTCAGAGTTTTTTTTCTGACATAAATTCTTCTTAATGTGGTTGAAAATCGCTGAACTATGCATTGGTTGGTTTGTAACAATGAGCAGAAAAAAACAAAACAAATTAAATTTGCCAAATAAGTTTTCTCAATTTTGAGATTCCTTGCTTGTGCAGTATGACCCCGTTCGGTCTATATCCCCACAAAATTGCACATTCTACACAATTTTGTTTTCTGTGCTATCCCTATGGAATCACAAATATATGATATTTGTAAATAATTCTTGCGAATCTTTTTCAAAATAATATAAATTTTTACACATTACACTTTCTGAAGCACAGAATATTTTAAATCAGTCCAATAACTCTGATTTACTACTTTTCAAAAATTGATCCAATAATTTCAATTTTTACTTCGAATCAGTTCGATACTTCTGATTCATAACTTTTTAAAAATTGATCCAATAATTTTAATTTTTTTATCGAATCAGTTCGATACTTCTGATTCATAACTTTTAAAAATTGAACCGGTAATTTCAATTTTCTCATCGAATCAGTTCGATACTTCTGATTCATAACTTTTCAAAATTGATCCAATAATTTCAATTTTTACTTCGGATCAGTTCGATACTTCTGATTCATAACTTTTAAAAATTGATCTAATATTTTTAATTTTTTACTTTGAATCAGTTTGATACTTCTGATTCAAAATTGATCTGATAATTTCAATCTTCAAATTATTTTTTTAATTGAATCAGTTCGATACTTCTGATTCATAACTTTTCAAAATTGATCCGATAATTTCAATTTTCACATCGAATCAGTTCGATACTTCTGATTCATTGGATACCTCTGATTCAAAATTGATCTGATAATTTCAATCTTCTCATCGAATCAGTTCGATACTTCTGATTCATAACGTTTCAAAATTGATCCAAAAATTTCAATTTTCACATTAAATTAGTTTGATACTTCTGATTTATGTTTTTCCCAAACTGATCGAATAATTTTTACTTCGAATTAGTCCAATATTTCTAATTCACATCCTTCAAGAATTGATCTAATAATTTCAATTCTTACT
This sequence comes from Phalaenopsis equestris, assembly GCF_001263595.1. Classification (NCBI taxonomy): domain Eukaryota; kingdom Viridiplantae; phylum Streptophyta; class Magnoliopsida; order Asparagales; family Orchidaceae; genus Phalaenopsis; species Phalaenopsis equestris. Next base: position 816,761 of record NW_018164798.1, on the reverse strand, counting down.
TTAAGATCAGTCCTACACTTCTCATTTCTTCTATTAGAAGTCAGTTTCAAATGTCTGACTCTCTTTTGATATCAATATTCGTATCTTGAATCCCCATTTTGAGGTCAACCTTTACATGTTGATCCTATTAAAAAAAACAAAACAAAACACTTAACAACTTTAAAACTCACTATCCAATCCTTAGTGAGAGTCCTCACTGCCTAATCTTGATCAGACACTTACCTTGATCAGACACTTTTTTGCAAAAAAAAAATTCCCCAGCGAAAACAAATAGCATACACAAATTCACACTTCTTTCTAGGTCTGATGATTTAGAAATTTATATTGGTCTTTTTGATCTTGTCGGTCAACACCAATACGTGCGGTGTGCTCGCCCAGAACACCACACCTATTGGGGGTCCATTTTTTGACCTCACTTTTGGTTGAGGTCTAGAAATTTCTTTAGTAGCCTAGGTCTAGACATAGGACTTTCCTACTGACTAGTCTTAGAAAACTAGAAAAGGTACCCTCACCATTAGAAACTCAAAAGTCTTCTCTTTACTCAACTTGAAGTTCCACATATTGTTCCTAACCTCTAGCACTTAGTAGGTAAGATCATTATGAGGGAACTCAAGGAGAGTTCCTATAGGGCTACTTGACCTTAGGATTGACCCTGAGTGTTTATTTGGAGCTAAGGTACACCATACCCTCACCATACCCTCACAATACTCTGGCTAAGACCAATACATGGGGACCCAAAATGGAGATTTCATTGGTCCATGACTCATTCAAAATGGTTCTCTACCCAATTGCACTTGAAAGGCCCAACTTGGCCTTTTGCCCCTAGGCACCTCAAAATTACCAAAATGCCCCTCCATGGCCCAAAAATCCAAAAATTCCAAAAATTCCCAAAAATTCCCAATAAATCCAAAATATTTACAATTTCATTTTATCCAACTATACCATAGTCCCATTTAGTCAATTTGACCATTTTTGACCAAAACCCCAAATTAGCCCTAATATTGGCTCACACCCCAAATTTCAACAATTGAATGCCTTAGACCTCAAATTGGCATCCAATTTTTGTTTAAAATCCTTTATAAGGTCATTTTTGACCAAACACAACAAAAAACAAAATAATCAATTTGTGTTTAGTCCAAAGCTAGCTCAAGTTTGACCCAAATTAGCCCCATATGCCTAATTTTGGTCTAAATCAAAAACCCATCAAAATCCATCCAAATTGACCATTAAATCAACTTCAAAATTAATTTTAAACACCACAAGTCCAATTAGGACTAAAATTTGACGAAGTGTTCTTAATGCACTAATTTGCCCCCAAAAGGGTCTTCACCAACATAATTTTCAAATTAAAATCAAATTAAAAGACAAATGATATTCACCCTATTCTTAGGGATAATCAAGACATCAATATTCACTGAGCATCAGGATATTCGTGACGAATTATTAAGTAACATAATAATGTTTAAATGAACTCAAGGCTTTTACTAGACATTAAGAAGGTTGCATGGACCTGCTCCCTACTCTTAAACTAGTGAATACCTTAGGGATCTATTAAACTTAATATGTTTTACTTAATAATATTATCCTTAAAATTTAAGGACCCCATAGAGTTAGGAAGGTTTCCAAAATTTTACTTTTCCAGCTCTATATACATAAATGCTCTGACATGCAGTTTGAGTTTTAGGTGGTGGAACGAGAAGACTCGCCAGGTACGCTTTTACAGTTTCTTCAGCATTGTTTTTCTGGTACTTTCATTCTGTACTTTTATACTTGCAAATTTGCATGCTAAACAACGATCTCACCCTGCATGAAAACTAAAACTATCAGGATAACCACATACCCAAAACCAAAACTAAAACCAACCAAGATAAAAGTCACCGCCATAACATTTCAAAATATAAAATAACTCAAAATTTAATCACAAACATCACAAAAAAAATACAACTTCAACTAAATTAAAACGTCTCTATTGGAAGATCGGGAACCCTCGGAGGAGGTAACCTACG
>NW_018164798.1:796206-814502 GCF_001263595.1 Phalaenopsis equestris | reverse complement strand
AAATCCTCACATCTTCAAGGTTATTTGTGCTGATTGCTTCACACAAATATAAATCCTAATAAATAAAAAAATTGCAGGATGAAACATCTAAATGATTTCTCATAAATTGAAGCCAAATAATAGGATAGCTTGAGAAGTCACCGAAGTTCTCCTTTGGATCCGTGACATCCTCTAGTGTTTCCTCCTTTGGAATCCAAAACAAAATGTTCCAAATTTGAACCAATCCCCTTTCACACTTCTTAGTCTGATACCTTTGAAATGTCCTTACCATTTAAACTCCTTGAAGGTAATTTTTCTTGACTTTTATCGAGAGTATTCATAGGTAACTTCAGTTATCTATGTTGTAATTAACTATAGGGGCTTGCCCTTATAGGAAGCTTTTCCCGAACCCAACATAATATAAACCCTATTTAATTCCTTATATTAAATAGGGGAACTTGTCAGCCAATACATTGGTTTCACAGACCAAACGAATGTCATAACTTTCTTTAGTTTATTTGAGCGAGCCTCACCCTCAACTCTTGTGTTTATCCTTCAGGATAGATACAGGATTTGAGGTAAAGTGCTCTTTCATCTAAATCATGAAAATTATGGGGTCAGTTTGACTTCATCTTTTTCAAAACTAAATTTTTTTTAAAAAAACTTCCTTCCGAAGCGGGCAACGGGATTTCAATTCCGATGACCGACAGCTTCTTACGGGCAAACCCCAAACCAAAAATAGTGTCGACAGAGCTTTAATAATTTTGTAGAAAGGAGAACTAACTATGAGAGTTAGTGATCAAGAGGTTACATTTAATATTGCAAAATCAATGAGATACCCTACAAAAGAGCAAGAGATTGAATACTTCAGAATGGATATTAATAAATCATTATGCCATGAATATTTCAAGAAGAAATTCAAAAAAGAATTTGAAAAGGAATATTTGGAATATCAAGATGAGGATAAAATTCAAGATGAATCTACAAAAGTTAGTAATGAAGATTTGGATTATATTCAGGAAAAATTTGAAATGTTAGACCCTATAGAAAGTAATAAGAATTTGATTTCATATATTGAGAAACCATCTGAACAATAACTGAAAACACTTCCTACACATTTGAAGTATGCATTTTACGAGATTTATCTACATTACCTGTTATTGTATCCTAAGAATCAACTGATATGCAAGAACAATAGTTGTTGGAAACTTTCAGGAGTATAAAAAAGCCTTTAGATGGACATTAGCTGATATTAAAGGAATTAGTCCTTAAATCTGTATGCAAAGAATTTTATTTGAAGATCAAGATGAACTAACAGTTGATCCTAAAAAAAATTGAATCCTATGATGAAAGTAGTTATTAAGAAAGAAATTTTAAAATTGTTAGATGCTGGAATATTATATCTTATATTAGACAGTGCTTGGGGAGTCTAATTCACTGTGTTCTAAAGAAAGGAGGTGTGACTCTAGTGACAAATGGGAAGAATGAATTAATACCAACAAGACAAGTCACTAGATGACGGATCTGCATAGATTAAAGAAAATTAAAATTTTCCACCAGAAAGGATCATTTTCCTTTACCTTTTTTGGACTAGATGTTGGATAGGCTGGCTGGGCACATATATTTTTGTTTTCTAGATAGATATACTGGTTATCATAAAATACCTATTGCTCCAAAAGATTAAGAGAAAACAACATTTACTAGTCCTTATGAAACTTTTGCTTTTTGGTGAATGCCCTTTGGATTAAGTAATGCAGTAATGCACCTGCAATGATGTATGATGTCTATTTTTAGTGATTTAATTGAAAAATATTTTTAGTGATTTAATTGAAAGTGATTTAATTGAAAAAGTGATTGAAGTATGTCAAAATCATTTAGAGAAAGTTCTAGAATGATTTGAAAAGACTAATCTCGTATTAAACTAGGAAAGATGTCAATTTATAATTTCTTGAGGAATTGGGCTTGAGCATAAAATGTCAGAAAATGACATGGAAGTAGACCTTACAAAGATTTAGGTTATATCAAACCAACCTCCACCTACTACTGTAAGAGGAGTTTAGGACATGCTAGATTTTACAGCTGATATATTAAAAATTTTTAAAAATTACTAAGCCTTTATGCCAACTTTTGGAAAAATATAAAAAATTTGACTTTAACCAATATTTCCTTAAAGCTTTTGAAACTTTAAAGGAAAAATTGATCACTGGCATGCTGGATTTTATAATCGATATATTAAAGATTTTCAAAAATTACAAAGCCTTTACGCCAACTTGTGGGAAAATATACAAAATTTGACTTTAACTAAGATTTCCTTAAAGCTTTTGAAACTTTAAAGGAAAAATTGATCACTGCTCCTATAATTACTTCATCTAATTGGGAGAAACTATTTGAATTCATGTGTGATGCTAGTGATTATTCAATTGGAGCTGTATTAGGGTAAGGATATGGTAAGATTTTAAAGTCATATACTATGCTAGTAAGACCCTTAATGATGCTCAAATTAACTGTACCACTACTGAAAGAGAGTTATTAGCAATTATTTATGCTTTTAATAAGTTATCTAATTAGAGCTAAATGTGTTGTGCATACTGACCACTCGACTATTAAATATTTTGCAAAAGAAGGATGTGAAACAAAGATCAATTAGATGAGTACTTCTGATGCAAGATTTTCATTTTGCAGTAGTCAATAAGAAAGGGACTGATAATCAAATTGTCGATCATCTATCTAGGCTAGAATAGGAAGAAATTATTAATTTGGAAAAATAAATTAATGAAACTTTCTTTTATGAACTACTTTATGTTGTATAAGGATGGGAAATACCGTGGTATGCTGATATTATAAATTATATTGTTTGTGGTATTTTACCATATGGACTAATAAAAAAATAGAAAAAGAAATTCATTCATTATGCAAAATATTCTTTATGGGATCACCCTTATTTGTATAAACAATAGAAAGATTTATTAATGGGAAGATGTGTGACTTACAAATAAATTCAAAAAATGATCTAAAAATGACATGATAATGAATTTGGAGGTCATTTTGGGAATGATAGGATTATTCATAAAATTTTACAATCTGGATTTTATTGGCCTACTTTACTTTGAGATGTTAATATATATCTATATAGAAACATGTGATTGGTGTCAGAAAGTAGGTAATATTTGAAAAAGAAATGAAATGCCTCTTAATTTTAATTTTGAAATTGAAATTTTTGATGCATGATGATTGGATTTTTTGGGACCATTTATACTTTCATTCAAAAATACATGTATATTGATTGCAGTGGTTTATGTTTCAAAATGAATAGAAGCAATTACATTACCTCGATGTGATGTCGGACTGTTTTAATATTTTTAGTTAAAAATGTTCTTACAAGACATGAAATACCGAGAGTAATCATTACTGATGGAGGATCTCATTTTAGAAATGCAATAATTGTAAAACTTATTGAAAATTATAATATTATGCAAGAAATTGCAATTGGTTATCATCCCCAAACTATAACAAAAGTATCTAACCATGAAATTAAAAGAATTTTCAAAAAAAGTTTGAGTTCTAATAAAATTGATTGGCTTGCTAGCTTAAATATTGCATTTTGGGCATACAGGACAGCTTATAAGACACCTATGGGATTGTCCCTGTATAAATTAATTTTTGAGAAGACTTTTCACTTGCCAGTATAATTAGAGCATAAAGCTTACTAGGCTATTAAGGAATTCAATTTCAATTTTATAGATGCTGGTGATAAAAGATCACTGCAATTGAATGGGCTTGAAGAAATTAAGAATGAATCTTATGATAATGTTCAGATTTACAAGGAAAAAATGAAAAAAATTGCATGATCGGAAGGTAAAAAAAGAATTTGAGCCTGGATAGGAAGTTTTATTATACAATACAAGATTGAAATTATTTCCTGGAAAATTGAAGTTTAGGTGGAAAGGGCCATTCAAATCTGTGAAAGTCTATCGCTATGGAGCTATTAATTTTGAAGATCCCAAGTGTGAACAATATTTAAAGTGAATGGGCACAGATTGAAACTATATTTTGATGATCAGAGACCAATTTTTAAAGAGACTGTAATGTTGGGTCACCCAGAATAAAGGCTAGGAATATCGGGCTGACGACATTAAATCAAGAAATTTGTGGGAGGCAACCCATATTGATTGTTGTTTATTTTGTTTATATGTTATTATTCAAAATATTTTACTTATATTAATATATTTGTGCTTCAATAGATTCCCTATATTTGAGAAATTTGACTTTGAGAAAATATTTAACAACATCTTATTTGCCTAATTGTACGAAAAAATGTAGAATTTATTAGATCAAAATTGAAATGGAGAAATTTTTTGGAATTGGCACATGATGCACCAGATTGGTGCCTGATGCACCACATTCTAGAGAGATGGAGCATGATGCACCAGAATCGGCGCTTAAAGCCCCGCGACGAGGAAAGTAACTTAAAACGTTTTAAATGACATTTTTTTTGTGGGTTCTTCTCATTATAACTCCCAAAGATTGATTCCAAAGTCAATTTTAAAGGGTAAAATGAGAGACGAGTCACTAGTATTCAATCCCAATGGCATCCCACTCAAGAAATTTTGCTAGATTTAGAATTTTCAACCAGAGAAAGTTCATCATTTTCTATGTGCAGAAGTTACATGATCGTGTTCTTGTTAAGAAGAGGCTAATCAAAGAAAGGGTGTTTTTAAATCATGGATTTAATTCGATGAATACTCGTGTAGAAGAGATTTATGTGTAGAGACGCTAGGAAGTGCTTTGATACACAACTGCTGCCGTAATTGTCCTTGTAGTAAAACAATTTTATGCAAATCTTCATGGAATCAACCAAGCAATTGTCCATGCACGAGGCAGGTTTGTGCAAATTACTTCTTCAAAATAAACGAGGTTTTTTGGTTGAAAATGTACATATTTGCCACTACGTAAATTTTATCATTATGAGAGATAATATGAATGAGCTATATCGATACTTTATGGATGAAGATGCAAATTAGGAGGCCAGAGATGATGGTAATGTTAGTTTTTCTTCATCATTACTAAATCTTGCATTGATGGTGTGGCATTTCTTTATTGTATCAAAATTACTTCCTACAATGAAAATCAATATGGTAACTAAGGAGAGTGTTATTCTGAACTATTGAATTTAAACTAGAAAACTTATTAATATTGGAGCAATAATTGTGAAATCAGTTTTGGGTTTTATTGTCAATGGATCTACAATTGGATTGGGCCATCCATCCACTATTTTTCTACTATGAAGTCAATTGAAAGTTCCTTATGAGAGTTGGGAGAAAGTTCTTCTTCTTTGGAAGTCATGGATCCAGAAGTCTATTGCAACTGTATTGGAATGGGAGATGAGAATGATATGAATGTTCTGATGGATCAAGCATCCCAGAATTCATCACCTATTCAACCTTCAGTTTGAATGTACTTTTGAAAAGGATTAAGATGATAATAAAAGAGGTAAAGAACCTTAAGCACGTAATTTGAAATGATTCTGAAATGTTGGATCACCTGAATTGGAGACTAAAAAAAAAGTTTTGAACATACTCATCGTATTGACAGTTGTTTGGTATGTGTGCTTAAGAAACATGCTTGGATTGAGGAACATTCAACTGATGAAATTCATCATCGACCCTTCTACAATTTGTACGTATATTACTAATCTTTGGAAGATATCCAGGAGGACGAGAGCGAAGAAGATGTTTAAACTTAATTTATGTACGAAACATTTTGTTTAGTACTGCTTGTTTGTGTTAATGTGGTATGTTGGATTGCATTTAATTTTATTGTTAAACTCTTTTTATGATTGTGTTTAATATCTTGATGTTTAGATTTCAGTGTTAGGATATTTTGGTTTGCTTTGGACACTGAAGTAGATGTTTGTTGGCTTGAAAAATGTTAGTTTCTAATAGTACCAATTTTATATATGAAAGTGAGTTTTATGTTGTTTGTAAAAGTTTGATGTTAGTGCAATGTTAAAATTATGATTATAAATGTTCGTTTGAGTTATTTAGATAAGGAAACAAAGCGGTACACAACAGATTTCCTTAGAAAAGGAAAAATGAAAAAATTAAGGCATTGGTGCCAGATGCGCGAAATTGGCGCATGAAGCGCCAGTTTACAGAGATTTGGCACATGATGCTCCAGATTTGGTGCTAGATGCACCAAAGTTATGAAAATGTCAGATTGCCTAAAAAACTGTGAAATTGCACAATAAACTCCATTTTTACTTCTTGGGTCATCTCCTACCTCTAACCGTGGCCTAGAGCTTTGCATTGTGCACATTAGAGAAGATTTCAGAGGCCAAAGATCTTAGATTTCATCTTTTGTTGGTAAGAGCTTCACTTTAACTTAGAAATTTTTTATTTTCACCATCAATTTTTCCTACATTATGGAAGATTTAAAATTTGAGATTTTTTATGGAGAAGCTTGAAGAAAACTCATGGTGAAAAATTTCTTACCAAATAATCTTAATTGGGGAGTTAGATTTTATTGGGGAGTTAGATGGGAGTTAGATTTTTTATTTTGTTATTTATTTGGATTTTATTTGGAATTTCAGAGAAATTCCAATGACTCTATGAGTAAAGAGAGGAAATCTGATGGTTGATTTTCACGCGAGGAGATTCTTAAATTTTAAAGCCCAACATTGCTGTAACACTCAAATGGTATCAAAAAAGTTGATCCAAGAATGGGCATTTGCTAATTCGAGTGGCGAGATCGAGAGGTTAATCATCACCAAAAATTGGGAAAGGATTTGCTACTTCACTCCAACAGCGATTGTGCCAACAATTCAGGAGTTTTATGCCAACTTGAGGTTTACCACTGACGATCACATCCTTATAAGAGGTAAGCAAGTTGAATTTTCAAGAGATATGATCAATGTTTTTTATGGGCTGAGAAATGTATTCCATTGCAAATACGCTACATTCGTGATGACTGATGCATCACTAGATGAAGTGATTACTTTGTTGACTGATGGAAAAGTAGAATGGAAGATTAATAATAATAAGAAAGTTAACTTCACCGCTTTCATGATGACTATTCCTCCCAAGGTATGACACCACTTAATCTCTGCTAAATTACTGCTAACAAATCATCTAAGAGAAGAACAAAGGATAGAGCAGTGCTAAAATTCTGCATTCAGAAAATGAAGGAGGTAGATGCTGGTGCTCTCATAATTAATCATGCTCGTTACAAAGAGTGGATTGGGTTACCCTGCCCTGAATTTCACTATATTTGAGGAATCAAGAGTAGAGTGCCATAGAAATATGGAAAGGCTACAACCACAACATCTTATTGGGGAGCTTACGATTTAAAGAGTAGACTCGTTTGTTGAGTCTAGGAGTAGAGGTACCCTCTACCTCAGCTGTAGGGGCCTCTACATCTCGTTCTGTTTCAATTGAAAATATTATGGAGCAGCTTATGCTTCAACAAATGGATATAGTTAACATACAAAATCAAATTGGAGAAATTTGAGCAAGAAATACTTTTAATGATGAGTATAAGCAGAGGAGAGTTCAACATGATATAACTTTTGAGGAAGCTACGGTTAGGAACTAACATTTAACCAAAAAGGGAGCAAAATGTTTCACATTAGGAAGGAAAGCTCAGGGACTAACATCCATCTTAAGAGGTGACAAAAAGAATATAAGTATATTTGGAATGAAAGCTCAGGGACTAAAATCTTTCTCGAGAGGTAGTAGAAGGCTTCACATTAGGAAGGAAAGCACAGGGACTAACATTCATCCTAGGGGGTGACAAAAGGAATATCACTACGTCGGGAAGGAATGCTCAGGGACTAACATCTAACCCAAGAGGTAGTAGAAGGCGTCACATTAGGAAGGAAACCCAGGGACTAACATCCATCCGTAGTGGAGACAAAAGGATATATTAAATTTTCTACATTCAGAATGATAGCTCAGGGACTAACATCTAACTCAAGAGGTAACAGAAGGTATATCACTACACCGAGAAGGAAAGCTTGGGGGCTAACATCCAACCCAAGAAGTAGCGAAAGGTGTCATATTACGAAGGAAAGCCAATGGACTAATAGCCATCCTAAGTTGTTGCAAAAAGAACATCACTACATCAGGAAAGAAAGCTCAAGTACTAATATCTAACCCAAGAGGTAATGGAAACTGTCACATTCAGAAGGAAATATTGGGGGCTAACATCCATCCTAAGAGGTAAAAAAAGGAATAACACTAGACTGGGAAGGAAAGCTCAGGGACTAACATCCAACCTAAGAGGTAGCGGAAGGTGTCACATAAGGAAGGAAAGCTCAAGGACTAACATCCATCCTAAGAGGTGAGAAAAAGGAATAATACTACACCGGGAAGGAAAGCTCAGGGACTAACATCCAACCCAAGAGGTAGTGGAAGGTGTAACATTAGGTTGTAAAGCTCAAGGACTAACATCCATCCTTAGTGGTGACAAAAGGAATATCACTACACCGGGAAGGATAGCTCACGAACTAACATCCAAGAAAAGAGGTAGCGAAAGGTGTCACATTAGGAAGGAAAGCTGAGAGACTAACATCCATCCTAAGACGTGACAAATTAAATATCACTACACCGGAAAGGAAAACTCAGGGACTAACATCTGACCCAAGAGGTAGCGGAAGGTGTCACATTAGGAAGGAAAGCTCAGACATTAACATCCATCCTAAGTCGTTATGAATGGAATATCACTACATCGGGAAGGACAGCTCAATGACTAACATCCAGCTCAAGAGATAGCCAAAAGTGTCACATTAGGAAAGAAAGCTCAAGGACTAACATCCATCCTAAGAGGTGACAAAAAGAATATCACTACGTCAGGAAGGAAAGCTCGGGGAGTACCATCCAACTCAAGAGGTAGCGGAAGGTGTCACATTAGGAAGGAAAGTACAAGAAATAACATCCATCCTGAGAGGTGACAAAAGGAATATCACTACATTCTAGAAGGAAAGCACAGGGACTAACATACAACCCAAGAGTTAGCGGAACGTGTCACATTAGGAAGGAAAGCTCAGGGACTCACATCCATCTTATGTGGTGATAAAAGGAATATCACTACACCGTGAAGGAAAGTTCAGAGACTAACATCCAACCCAAGAGGAAGCAGAAGGTGTCAAATTAGGAAATAAAGCACAGGAACTAACATCCATCCTAAGGGTTAATAAAGGGAATATCACTACATCGTGAAGGAAAGCTCAGAGACTAACATCTATCCAAAGAGGTAGCAGAGGGTTTCACATTAGGATTGAAAGCTCATGGACTAGCATCCATCTTAAGAGGTGACCAAAGCAATATTATTACAACAGATAAGAAAGCTCAAGGAAAAACATCTAACCCAAGAGATAGTGAAAGGTGCCACATTAGGTAGGAATTCTCAGGGACTAACATCCATCCTAAGTGGTGACAAAAGGAAATATCAAATTTGCTACTTTGAGAAGGATAGCTCAGGGACTAATATCCAACTCAAGAGGTAACAAAATGTATATCGCTACACCGGGAAGGAAAGCTCGGGGGCTAGCATCTAACCCAAGACGTAGTGGAAGTTGTCACATTAGGAAGGAAAGCTCATGGACTAACAACTATCCTAAGTGGTGACAAAAGGAAGATGGCCACATCGGGAAGGAAAGCTTGGGTACTAACATCCAACCCAAGAGGTAGCAAAAACTATCACATTCAGAGGGAAAGCTCGGGGACTAACATCAATTTTAAGAGGTTATAAGAGGATTGCCACTACACCAGGATGGAAAGCTCGGGGACAAACATCCAACCCAAGAGGTAGCGGAAGGTGTCACATTAGGAAGGAAAGCTCAGGGACTAACATCCGTCCTAAGAGGTGAGAAAAGGAATATCACTACATTTGGAAAGAAAGCTCAATGACTAACATCCAACCCAAGAAATAGTGAAATGTGTCACATTAGGAAGGGAAGCTCAAGGAAAAACAACCATCCTAGGAAGAAAAAAAAGGAATATTACTATATCAGGAAGGAAAGCTCAGGGACTAACATCCAACCCAAGAGGTAGCGGAAGGTGTCACATTAGAAAGGAAAACTCAGGGACTAACCTCCATCCTAAGTGGTGACAAAAGGAAATATTACTACGTCAGGAAGGAAAGCTCGGGTACTAACATCCAAACCAAGAGGTAGCGAAAACTATCACATTCAGCGGGAAAGCTCGGGGACTAACATCAATTCTAGGAGGTTATAAAAGGATTGCCACTACACTGGGATGGAAAGCTCGGGGAGAAACATCCAACCCAAGAGGTAGCGGAAGGTGTCACATTAGGAAGGAAAGCTCAGGGACTAACATCCGTCCTAAGAGGTGTGAAAAGGAATATCACTACATTTGGAAAGAAATCTCAATGACTAACATCCAACCCAAGAGGTAGTGAAATGTGTCACATTAGGAAGGGAAGCTCAAGGAAAAACAACCATCCTAGGAAGAAAAAAAGGAATATTACTATATCGGGAAGGAAAGCTCAGGGACTAACATCCAACCCAAGAGGTAGCGAAAGGTGTCACATTAGAAAGGAAATTTCAGGGAGTAACATCCATCCTTAGTGGTGACAAAAGGAAAGAAAGCTCAGGGATTAACATCCAACCTAAGAGGTAGCAAAAGGTTTTTACATTAGGAAGAAATGCTAAGGGATTAGCAACCATCCTAAGAGGTGATAAAAAGAATATCACTACACTAGAAAGGAAAGCTCAGGGACTTACATTCAACCCAAGAGGTAGCAGAAGGTGTCACATTAGAAAGGAAAGCTCAGAGACTAACATCCGTCCTATGATGTGATAAAAGGAATGTCACTACATTGGGATGGACAGCTCAGGGAATAACATCCAACCTAAGAGGTAGCGGAAGGTGTCACATTTGGACAAAAAGCTCAGGGACTAACATCCATCTTAAGAGGTGACAAAAGGAATATAACTACAGTGGGAAGGAAGGCTTAGGGACTAACATCCAACCCAAGAGGTAACGCAAGGTGTCACATTAGGAAGGAAAGCTTAGGGGCTAACATCCATCCTTAGAGGTGACAAAGGAAATATCTGCTACATTGGGAAGGAATTCGCTAGGACTCATATCCAATCCAAGAGGTAGCAGGAACGTATATAATCTCAGGGCTGCCTGAGAACAAAGTGGACATATTTTAGAGAATTTGTGGGGTTAAGTTTACAGATATGTAACACGTGAAGATTGATGAAGAATTTTGTTGAGATCTGGTTCATGCAGGGAATATGAAGAATTTTTTTTGAGATTTGTATATGCAAAAGTCATGAAAATTTTTGAAGTGCGGAGAACATCTGCATTATTTCATGTAGTGTTGATTTTTATTGAATTGTTGTTGCAAAGATTCACAAAAATTTATGTGTAAAATTTTTTTTCAATGTTGATTTTTTATTTTGTTTGGTGCAATGTTTTATTTTGTTGCATTTTTTTTTGGATTTAGACCTAGTTTTAGACAAGTGCAACATCTATTCTTTTAAGAGCGAGTCTTTATCTTTAAAACATGAGGCACAGTGCTTCTTGAAGTATCGTCTACTGACTAAAGACAAACAATAGAGAATAACCTACTCTTTAAGGTGCTATTGGAATTATATTATTTCAAGTATCTATAAAGATGTGTTATCTCTAAGGACACCACAGATGAAGAGGCTACAACTTTGTATCTTTTTTTGTAGTAGTTGTCATTTTCTTTGACATTGATTTTGTAATGTTGTTCAAATTTTCTTTGAGAAATCGCTCTGAAGTTCTTCAAATTTGTATTGGAGTTGTATTTGCTAGGCTCTGAAAGATATGACTTCAGGGTTAAATTTCCATTAATTGCTAATATCATTTTCATTTCTTTTTGTCATTATTTTGAGCCTAAGTAGATTTCAAAATTTATGCTCATGTGATTAAAACAATTTTCTTTGCCCAAAGATATTTCTGAGCCAATTGATAGCCGACCAAAAGACACAAGATCATTGGACTTTTTCTTGAATATAATATCAGGAGAAATTTCTTAAGTAAGCATTATAAGTCTCATTAATTAGGGAAAACTTTGACACCAATTTTTGATTATACGTCCACCTCAAGCTTCTTCTTGGGGAGACATTTTATTTTTCATTGATATCTTTTTTTAATGAAGCTTTTCACACAATATTTTCTATTTCTTTTTTCCATTGTTTTGTTAAGAATTACTATATCTGGTATAGCATGATTTAAAGATTTTGAATGTCTAAATTCAGACACAAATTTTTTTTTAATGCTCACCTCAAGCTTCTTCTCGGGGGACTTTCACACAATATTTTTTTTCATCCTTTGTTTTCTAAGAACTACTGTATCTGGTGAAACATATTTCTCATGAAAATTTTGAATGTCCAAACTCCCATAACTATTAATCCTCAAATATTTCTTAAGTTGAATTATGGGATATTATAACTCGTTCAAAAGTCAAGACCCAGTCACATGGTAGGAAATTAAAAGGCCTGTGATATCCCAAGTCAATTACTTGTATTTCAACCAAATAATTTTATTTTGAAATCAACTTAGGACGCAGTCCAAATTATTTAAAGTTGATGACTGAGTTATTAGGGCATTAATTTAATTCTCCCCTGAAGTCATATTCATATAAAAACATCCAATTTCTCTTTTGATGTGATGAGCTTTCCAAATATCAAACAATTCTGGACGACAACAAAATCTTTCATTCCTTTAATTCATTACGGTGGGAGGGATGGGACAGAGTAACACTGATCCTGCTAATATCCCCTTTAAAAAATAATAGTAGTACAATAGTAGCCAATAGGCATTTCATCTACTGTTAGTTGTGTAGGGGCCAGTTGCAAAAAACAGCTCAACCGAAATCATATTGACAAAATCTATTTCAGGTTCTTTTCAAATATTCTTTCGAGATCATTACAGTTTCAATTTAGAAATTCTCCTCAAGACAACCCTTGAAACTAAAGCAGTTTTCTATGGTGTGGTCGAGCAATAGATGGTATGGACTGCATTGGGGATAACCTCTTTTTGCCAGCCTCATCTGGCATTTTTTTGGCTCTGGTAGTCTGAATTCCAATCTCGTTAGCAAGTGGTGGAACATCTTTGACACAGACTCAACTTTGAATGGGTATACCTTGCTTAATTGTTGTTTTATTGTTAAAAGCAACTTTCTCTCTGTAGGATACGACCTCCTTTCCTGTTCCTTCATCAGTTGCGTAGGATTTGAATTGAACCTAATCTCGAATCCAAAAAAAGGTGGCGTATACGCGTCAAGTGACTCTTCCTCATGTAGAATCTCTTTTCCATTATTAGGTAGAATAGTTGGCACAATGATCGTGAAATCGGTAGTAGGAGCAGAAGCAGTTCTCGGAGAAGTCCCAACACTCTTAACGACAAACTTTACAGCACTAGTAGAGCTTCTTTTGACCGACACCTTTGGAGGGGACAATTCAATGAAAAATTTCAAGTTGAACTCTGCAATAGGTTCCACGGACTTATCTGTTTCAAGTTTCATTACTGTGATGACTACCTTCCCAAACTTAACTCCAATATCATCCAACCCTTGTCCGAACTTAATAACTGCCAGGTCTGTAAGCTTATCCCTGTTGACGATGAACTCCACTTTGGAGGAAAAAGAAAAGATCAACTTTGATGAAGACATTGTCTCGACAATTTGAAGAATTTTAGAAAGTCACTAATGTTCCGTGCCTTGCAATTTCGTCAGAAGTACTCAAGTCGACGTACTTGTCCTGTAAACTTAACATATCTTTTATTATTTTAATTTTTAAATTCATTATTTACATGTGATTAAAGAGTTTCAATTAATAATTTAAACGAGCGTGAATAGACGTAAAAATTTGGCTTGATTCACAAAAAAGCAAACCAAACCCAAAGGATATAAAAAAAATGTGAAGTTTAGGACCTAGTGCAGAACCAACTTCACAACGCACAACGCCTAGGAGGAACTAGATCAACAACATACCTATTGGGGGTTCAATCCCGCACAAAGATTAAAATTCCTAATGAACTCATGAACCTCTCTGTTGAAAGGTGATTGAACATACAGTCTTGAAGTTTGAAAGGGTTGATCTTACTTACCCAAGAAAGAAATGTGAGAAGCATGTCAATAGAAGAAGGTTAATCTGGTCCATGAGAACATGGACGCATTATCGATGTATGAAGATAGTATTCCCTGATTTAAATGAAGAGAGAAACTATCCCAATGGAGTCGCTAGAAGCTGTCGGCACTTAAAAGGTCAAGGAGTTTCCCGTTGGAAGTCGTCGGTCACCGGAATCAAAATCCTGCCACCCGCTTCAGAAAGTCATATTAATTTAGACACACACATACACACACACACACAAACTTAAATATATATGTATATATATATATATAGTTTAAATGAAAGAGGACTGCACCTCAAACCATGTATCTATCTTGAAGATAAGCACATACCTTGATGGTGAAGCTCAATCAAATAAACTAAGAATTAAATGACATCCGCTTGGTCTACGAAATCATTTTAAATTATAAGCTGACAGGTTCACCTATTTAATATGAAAAATTAAATAGGATTCATGTTAAGCTAGGTTCTTGAAAAATTCTCATAAAAGCAAGCCCATACAGTTAATTACATCTTAGATAACTGAATTCACCTAAGAAAACTCTCAATAAAAATCTAGGGATATTTTCTTCAAGAATTCCAAAATAATAAAACTTTTCAAAAAGATCGGACAAAAGAGGTGTAAAATGGGAATAGCTCAAATTTGGGACATATTATGGTATCCAAAGGAAGAGATACTAGGAAATGTCATAGATCCAAAGAAGAACCTCGGTGACTTCCCAATTTATTCCATGGTTTGGCTTCAGCTTTAAGAAGACTTATTTGGGTGTTTCATCCTGAAAATTTTATTAGTTAGGGCTTGCAATCATATGAAACGTTCACACAAATATCTTGGAAGATATGAGGATTTAGGTCATGTTAAACAACAATCTACGAATCCTAAGATGAGTTATATATTATATTGTATAGAAGAGCTATACAAAGGCCTAAAGATAAAGTGAGGATTTATGTCGCACTATAGGACAACCTCAAAATCCTATGGCTTGTTGTTTAATTCTAAGGAATGGTTTAAGTAGAGTAGACATGTTTTGTTGTTGAAGATGATCGTGCTGCCCGCAATGCTAGCTCCAAGCTCCTTATCATGGCAAGTTTAAGTTTTAGAAGTGTCATATTGTAGAGATTGAGAGAACTATCAGGTTTAGAGGTCATGTTTTTTTATTGTGTCCAGTTCTAATGTCAAATCAAATGTTTTCTAAGGTTATAGTTATCATGGGGAATGTTAAAGTTGATTAGAGCGACACCGATTAGGATCTCACAGTTACCTCGTTCCAATTTTACTATTTTCTTTTGAATTTACTTAGCTTAAATGAGTTATGAAACCCATTTAAGCAAGGAAAATCTCATTAGCAACCGTAGGTTACCTCCTCCTAGGGACTCCCATAAATTCAAAAGGGCGTTTTATGTTTAGTTAAATTTCAAAGGATTTATGGTTACCTTTGAAACAAATTGTTTTAGATTTTGAAAAAGGTTGATTAATTTTGAAAAATGGTTGTTCTGGTCTCGCAAGTGAAGGAAATTACACACCTAATCAGTTATAATACTTTGTAGTGAGAATAAATTGTAGAAATTAAAATGAAAAAATTAAATATCACTATAAAAGCATACTTGTCATCTTCTCAGCATTCCGATTGAAATCTTAAAACTCTCAACAGGTATATAGTTTTTGCAAGAAATTAAGTAAATTGCAAGGGTAGATGAAAGGTGTATCTATCTAACCTCAAACTATGACCCAATGTGTGCTAAAAGATCCTAATAGATGATTTTATAAATCAAAATATAACAAGTTTGATTTGTCCATCAAACTATCCAAGAGATTCTAAAGTGTTCGGGGAATGACCCTGAGCCACTTTAAAGAATCTCTTGAAACATCTCGAGTTCATTTTGAAATTATCATATTGTTCTATTAATCATCTCAAGGTTAATCCCATTACTTTAGGATCATTTTAATTAAATTATCTTTCAAATCATGACAATTGTCAAAATTACAACTTTACCTTTATTATGAAAAGGAAGACAAATTGGTTTCTACCTCTTAACCCATTATGTTTCAATCGTCCAAAAAGTCTATAATGATCAATATTACCCATATTCCCTTTGATTAATCCTAAAATTTATTTAAGGCAATAAAATCTGAAATTAACATTTTGCCTCAAGTGCTCCCACTTCATAACTTATCAAATAAAACTCAAGTGACTTACAAAATAAACTAGAAGGAAATAGTAGGAAATGAACGGAACACCAAAGAAAATGGTAAACACTCGGGATGGGGTAACTCAGAATCAGGACCTTGTATTAAAGTCAAAACCCTGGGGCTCTAAAAAAAAGGATCAACACCATGCATGTGTGATCCAATACTAAGTAAAAGGTCGCCCTCCTAAATAATCACAGAAAGGAGTGATCCCTAGCCTAGTTCATATGACTGACTCGTAAAAATTTCAGAAAATATTTAGGAAGGATTTTATTTTTCAAAAGACTTTTTTATTTTTCATGCACTTGAAAGAATTTTTTATGTGTATACTTATATATATAAAGGCTCCTTACATGTTAAAAGAGAACCAAATGGGGATTACAATAGTTGGCGAGATGTATACCCTCCCAAAAAGCAAAAACTGAAATAAGGAACACATGGGTATGGACACATAAAAGAGATTACACACAAGGACTAGCAGTAAGTTTAACACTATGTAACTCAATACCTTTCCCCAAGGGTCTACCTCCCATAGCAGTTACATACATTTGATATAGGGGAGTGCCAAATTGTCACCATTTAGTAGGAATTTTAATTCAGGTGTAAGAGTCAGCCCAACAAAGGTATGTTCAGTATTTCTACCCTGGGAGGCAAGCCAACGAGCTGGACAATTACTCTCTATAGGAATATAATTGATATTGATCTTGTATCTAGGTAGTAGGGCAAATAACAAATTGTTCCATCTAGTTATATTCCAAGGAGTTATATTCCAAGGAAGGAGGATTTTAATGCAATTAGTAGAATCTGTTTCAATGATCAAAGGACCCATGTGGCAATAAGAAGAAATTTTGATGGCCCAGTAGATAGCTATGAATTTTGCCTCCAGAGCATCCATTGCCACAGCAGGAGCAGTAAAATATAGAATGGGACAACCATGAGAGTTCCTGAAGATTCCCCCAATACCAGCACAACCATTTGAGAAGCTGCCATCAGTGTTGACCTTCAACCAACCTGTAGGGGGAGGCCTCCAAAGGATTAGTTTGAAAGGCTGAAGAATAGGAGTATTGTTTCTTGGAGTCCAGTGCTTTATAACATTGGGGAAGTGATGAAACTTGATCAATTTCTGAATATAAGAGATAAAATTAATAATCACAGATTTTGACCCTGAAAACTTCTCATCAAATTTTATGTGGTTTCTGTACATCCATATGAACCAAGCCACAATACATGGTATCACCCAAAGGTTGTTGTTATGCCAATCTTCCCAGCTAGTAGAGAATTTAAGCCAGCTTACATTCTGACTATTAATATTCAGGAGCTTGATTAAACCTGACCAAATTTCTTGTGAGAGGGCACATGAGAAAAATAGGTGATCCAAGGTTTCTTCAGCAGCACAGCAAAGTGGGCAAATTGAAGGTCCTCTCAGCCCTTTCATATTTAAAATATCATCTGTAGGCAGTAAAGAATGCTAGAGTCTCCAGCAGAAAAAGGACAGAGAGAGTTAGGAATTAACCCCAAATGGCTTTACCCCAAGTCGTCTGGTTCCAATTAAAGAAATGATGGTAAATGTAGGCTGATAATTTCTGGGAGTAAGTCTGTTTAGTGATTATTTTATCTTCGGAATTGGATGAGATAGGAGTATCCTTAACCCAACTCACCTGTTCACTGGAAAGAATAGTGTTCAGCAGTCTGCAGTTCCACTGATTATTAAACCTAAAATCTCTGACTAGATAATTAGTGTTGGGATTGGGGTTGAGGCACTCAAGTTTCTCTCCATTGCTGACCCAGTTGTCCAACCAGAAATTGATATTCCCATCTCCTATCTCCCAAAGGAAGAGTTCCTCAGCTTTATTTCTAATTTTCAGAAGTTTTTTCCATAGTTTGGAATCCCCTATCCTTTTGGATACCAAAGTAAGGTGCAAAGATCTGCAGTATTTCCCTTTTAGAAATCTTGCCCAAAGGCTATCCTGGGACCTGAATCTGATCCATAATTTGCTCCAA
>NW_018164798.1:794244-795876 GCF_001263595.1 Phalaenopsis equestris | reverse complement strand
TAGTTCTGCCTTTGAGTAGATGTATTCCAAGGTATTTAATAGGGAGGTTGGCATAGTTGAATCCAGTGTATTCAGAGATCCAGTGCTTGAGCTGAGGAGTGGAGTTTTTATTAATAATAAATTGAGATTTTTTGTTTGTTAAGTGCCATACCTGAAGTATGCTGGGTATGCTGACCTGAGGTATGCTGAAAGTGGAGAAGGCATTTATATACCCTCCTGACAGAATTCTTGGCAGCATTGGAGAAAATGATTATGTCAGCATAAGCTAAATGGCTTATAAGGATATTAGATCTGTGATGGAGAGCCAAATGAGGTGAAATAGTAACCAATGTTATCAATTGTCTTGAAAGGTAGTCCAGAGCAAGTATAAAAATGGTGGGCGACAAGGGGCCTCCCTGCTTGATCCCCCTGGTAGAATTGAAGAAGCCATGACACTTGCCATTGATTAGAATTGAATGTGAATTTCATTTAAGCCATCTGTGTATCAAATTAATAAATCCTTCATTGAAGCCTCTAGCACTGAAGCCTCTAGCAGAAAGACTATCAAGAATGAATTCCCAGTTAATGGTATCATAGGCTTTGCTTATGTCCCGTTTGAAAATGACATTTCCTCCTCTATAAATTCTGTCAAGATCTAGCAGAAATTCCTAGGCAAGTAGGATGTTCTCAGTAATATTCCTCCATTTAATGAAGGCCACTTGGTTGTTACTAATGAGATGATGAAGATGGGGTTGCGGCCTAAACACAATGATTTTGCTGATTATTTTGGAGATCACATTGGTTAGGCTGATTGGCCTGTAATCCCCCCAAGTTTTCTTATTTTGATTCTTAGGTATCAGAGTGATGGTGGAGGCACTGAACTATTTAGGGGGGTCCACACCTAGAAAGAATTTTTGGACAGCAAGCACAATGTCTTGTTTAGTCCTATCCCATGTGGCTTTATAGAAAGTAGATTTGTAGCCATCAGGTGCAGCAGTTTTGAGACCATCAATGGAATCTAAGGCTTATTTTATCTCATCTTCCAAAGGGGTACTAGTGAGATTTAAGTTATAAACATATTGCTAACAGTTAGTGAACATCTCAGTATCAATTGGGCTTCTAAAATCCAGCTCCTTGGTGAACAGCTTTTGGAAATGTTGGACTGCATCATAAGCTATCTCATCATCATTGGTTAACTTCCTGCCATTGGAATTGGTTATGTTTAAAATCATGTTATTCTTCCTTCTATGATTGATACAAGCATGATAGTATCTACTATTTCTATCACCATCAGTAAATTTAGTGACAGTAGCTTTTTGTTTTAAGAAACATTCATGGTAGCTGATTTGTGCAAGCAGTCTCTCATTGACATGGTGAACCTCATATTCAGAGTTCATCCCCATTTGTAAGCCTTCCTCCAAACTCTGGACTTCTTTTTGGATGGCCTCCAGCTGTTCATTAACATTACCAAATCTTTCCCAATTCCATTTTTTCAGATGAGAGGCTACGTTATTTTGATTTAACCATAATCTGATCCAGGGGTGAGCATGCAGGTTGGAATTCCAATTGTTTCCCACTTCCTTAATGAAATCATGATGTAGCGTCCACATATTCTGAAATCTGAAGGGTGTATGAGTTGGTCTAGCAGTGTTC
>NW_018164798.1:792805-793754 GCF_001263595.1 Phalaenopsis equestris | reverse complement strand
GTGATACAATTGAAGTCTCCCCCCAAAATCCAGAAAGAGTCAATATTTGGTCCCAAAGTCATCAGCTCATGCCACAATTCTTGTTGATATCTAGGAAGGCTGCTAGCATAGATGAATGATGCAAATTCCACCTGTGCTCCAATAGCAAACTGAATATGAAGAAACTGATGAATGAAGATGAAGAAACTGATGATGGTAAGCTGTACTTAATTTCAGATCTTACTTGGAAAAGAAGAAACCGTGAATACAGTTGCAGGCATTAGCAAAGATTGACGCAAGCCATTAATAGAATATTTGCATACTGGAAAGCTGCCAGAAGACAAGTCTAAGGCACACCACATCACAAGAAGGGTCATGTCTTATGCCCTGGTGGGAAATGTTCTCTACAGAAGATCGTTCGACCAAATGTGGCTACGGTGTTTGAGCAGAGCCGAGGCACAGAATAATTGTCAAAGAAGTACATGCTGGATTATGTGGAGCTCACCAGTCGGGACCAAAAATGAAAATGAAGATTAAAAGACTCGGATATTATTGGCCAGCAATGTTGTCTGATTGCATGGATACCGCTAGAAGATGTCACCAATGCCAGGTGCATGGGGTGGTCTTACATCAGCCTCCGAATGTGCTACACCCAACTGTTGCCTCGTGGCCTTTCGAGTGTTGGGGCACAGACATAATAGGTCCGATAGACCCTCCATCTCCTAAAGGACACAGATTCATACTTGCCACTACAGATTACTTCTCCAAATGGGCAGAGGCAGTACCGTTACGTGAGGTTATGGCACAGCACGTCCTTCAATTTTTCAAAAGCCAAATCGTCTACCATTGCATAGTACCGTGAAAAATAATCTCTAATAATGGGACAGCTTTCAAAAGCACAAAGATGAACAATTTTGTCAAAAGACATGGGATAGATTGGAGATACTCTACAATTTACTATCCTAGAGAA
>NW_018164798.1:786406-792692 GCF_001263595.1 Phalaenopsis equestris | reverse complement strand
TGTGGGCCTACCGGATGACTTTCAGGACTCTCACTCAATGTACACGTTATATGCTCGTGTACGGGACCGAGGCTGTGCCATCTCTCAAAATCCAGACACCATCTCTCAGAGTCGTCGTTGCCAACCAACTTACAATAAAAAAAAACACAAAACTCAGGCTTGAAGAACTGGAGAGTCTCGAGGGAAAACGATTGGAAGCACAGCAACATTTGGAGCTCTACCAGGCAAAGATGGTACAAGCTCATGACAAATTAGTCCGCCCAAGGACATTAAAAAATTGTAACCTCGTACTCGTGTTCAAAAGACCTATTCTTGCTCGCCGCAAAATATGTGGCAAATTCGAGCCAACTTGGGAGTGAACATTTGTCGTTGAGAAGGTTTATACAGGAGGAGCCTACCAGTTAGTGGATTTTTGGGGTGAAAGACTCATGTTACCGATAAATGGACGATAACTGAAAACCTATTACGCGACCTGATGCTTCTTAATGCTGCTTACCATTGCTTGCTTCTGCTTGCTTTGAAACTTTGAAACCTTGATTGTTTTATGGTTATCTATATGGTCATATGTCTATGACCGTGTCCAAATTTTGTAATTAATCTCATATATAATGAAAATTTTCAGAAAATTTTTGAACTTTACCCGTTCTCTTTACTACATTTGGAATTAAAAATTCCATTAAATTAAAACAAAACTCACACATAAAATGAGTAATCCTTTTCACAAAAACAAACTAAAATTTACTTTAATGGATACTCTGTTTTGTTCTTGTTCATGCCAAACTTTGGCCCACTGACGTTTCTTTCTGTCGTCTGCAGAAAAATGTCAGGACAGAGGCTGATCTTTGCCTTCCAGGATGGCTGGAACCTCGCACTGAATGAAGAGATGGCGCCATAAGGACATGTCATAGATTTCGACATGGATTTCAACCAGATTGATATGGACGACGAAGGTCCTCTAATGGGCATAGTCAGCAATGAAGAAAAGAAGGGACTACCCTCACTGTTGAGGGTGACCACTCAAGACGACGTGTCACATAAGGGTAAAAACGTGATAGCAGAACAAGATCCGATGGAGGGGCCCAGCCGACTGCCCTCCATGATAGCTACTCCAGCAAGGGGCTTAATTGCTGCCCATAGTGAACAACTACCAAATACTCCACTTCGTAGAACACAATGCAGAAATGCAAGCCGAAAGAAACAGAGAGCCTTTCTGCGACAGGAGCGCAAGCGCCAAAGAAATGTAAGCGGTTTTCTTACCCCCATTATTGAGGGACTTATCTATGATCCAGATCTGAGAGAAAATTCTGCCAACCTGCCCACTACCGATGAAGAGTAAGGATTTTTGAAAAAATCAGATGTACCCCCGGTCTCAGATATCTTATGCAGAGGTTGCCCAACATGCAACGTCGAGATACCAGCCAGGACATCAGTCATGGGCGTATTTGTAGAATGCTCGGACTGTAAAGTTCTACATCTACAGCGTTTCAGTACCTTAGAAGAATACACTGCAAGAACTAACAAGTCTCAGACTCCAGAATCCGTGGCAAACGAGCCGTCTGTCCCACTGGGGATGGATTAACGCACACCGCGGAGCCCAGGATCATACATCCCGCTTAAGGCTGAATCTCATATTACAAATCGGCCAGCACCGGTTTGGATTCCCGCCGAGGCCCAGAGGAAGGGACGCCCCAGGCAACTGGTAGAATACTACGAAATAAGCAAGGGAAACAAAAGAGAATTTGAGTTCTATGAAGAGGTTCAGGGAAAGTTTATCAATATATTGGAAGGCCTGGAGCTATACACCAAGGTTTTCTCTGAAACTGATGAAAGAAGCATCCTGGACTGCATCTTTGATTTAAGAAATAGAGGTCGAGCAAGCCTTCTCATGGAAAGAACGTACTCTGAGCCGAAGAAATGGATGCGAGGAAAGGGAAGAATCACCATCCAGTGCGGATGTCAACCCACAGACAAGGGAATCCGCCTGACATACTAAGAAACGACCAAGTGGATTTGTTACCACCAATTATAAAGTGGATGATAACAAGAATGGTCAAGTGGAATACCCTACCCGCCACTTGCATTTCTAACAGCTGGATCTTCAACATTTACGAAGAAGGTGACTGCATTCCCCCGCACATTGACCATCATGACTTCGTGAGGCCTTTCTGCACGGTCTCATTCATGAGTAAGAGCAATATTTTTTTTGGAAAAGAAATCAATATAATCGGCCCTCGTGAATTCAGAAGAGCTGTGGAGATTCCTCTTCCAGTTGGTTCAGTACTTGTTCCCAAGGGCAACGATGCAGACGTTGCCAAACACTGCATTCCAGGAGTACGACACCGTAGGGTGTGCGTGACCTTCCGCAAAATGGATGCTAGTAAGATACCATATGGATTCCAGCAAAACCCAGAGTTGGAGGAATTGTTTCCTTACAAGCTATGAGAAGGTTGTACCTCTGAATAGATGCAAAGGGAACTCTTATCCTGGAGCATGACTCAAAAGGTCTGCTTGATCAAGAGCTCGATATACCAAGTGCAGAGGACTCACTTGCTTTCTTTTAACAAGCATGACATGTATCTGATGTAATCAGTCTATGATGTACTCATATCTTGAGAAGACTCTCAATGCATTTCAGCATGTATTACATGATGTACTCTCTTTGAGGCACTAGCCTATATTTGATCTGTTGCATCTTTATTGGAGCAGATTAATGGAAATTTCTCTCAATTTGTGCCTTTTGTCAATTGCCTTTTTGTGCTATGGATGAAATCCACAAACCATGCAATGGTTCGGAGTTCCAATGATCAAAGAACGAAACGATAAATTTTAAACAATAAAAAAAACACAAATAAAAGATAATTCTAATAAATAAATAACAAAACAAATTTCTTTTGAAAATCAACCAATTGAAATTAAAACTTTAAAAACACATTTTTGAAAAATCAATTGCGACAAAAACAACAGGAAAATAAAACATACTTGTTGAGTGGACACTTTCGTTTTCAAAATTTCCTACTCTTTGTGCGCGCAGCACAACCATCATTATCTACACTAACTCTCTACACATCCTCGTAGAATTTCACATTCTGCACAAAACTCTACGAAGCTCTACAAATCTTCTTCAAAATCAACATTTCTACATGACACACTACCGCAAATTCAACATCACAAGCTCTTTGTAAATTTCATATCACATCTTCAAATCAGTACCTAAATCCTGATTCTCATATCTTTGAATTGATACCTAAATATCAATTCTCTCAACTTCGGATTGATACTTACATTTCAATTCTCATTTCTGAATCAATCCTACATTTTTTATTCTTTACATTTGAGGTTGGACCTTACATTCCGACATTTTCTTTTGAGAATTGACCTACATTTCACTTCTCATTTATGAATCAGTCCTACATTTCTGATTCTTTACGTTTGAGGTTGGACCCTACATTCTGACACTTTCTTTTAAGAATTGACCTACATTTCAATTCTCATTTCTGAATCAGTCCTAAAATTCTGATTCTTTACATTTGAGGTCGGACCTTACACTCCGACACTTTCTTTTGAGAATTGACCTACATTTCAATTCTCATTTCTAAATCAGTCCAACATTTCTGATTCTTTACATTTGAGGTCGGACCTTACATTCTGACACTTTCTTTTGAGAATTGACCTACATTTCAATTCTCATTTCTGAATCAGTCCTATAATTTTGATTCTTTACATTTGAGGTCGGACCTTACATTCCGACACTTTCTTTTGAGAGTTGACCTATATTTCAATTCTCATTTCTGAATCAGTCCGACATTTCTGATTCTTTACATTTGTGATTGGACCTTACATGCTGACACTTTCTTTTGAGACTTGACCTACATTTCAATTCTCATTTCTGAATCAGTCCGACATTTCTGATTCTTTACATTTGTGATTGGACCTTACATGCTGACACTTTCTTTTTCGACTTGACCTACATTTCAATTCTCATTTCTGAATCAGTCCTACATTTCTGATTCTTTACATTTGAGGTCGGACCTTACATTCCGACACTTTCTTTTGAGAATTGACCTACATTTCAATTCTCATTTCTAAATCAGTCCTACAATTCTGATTCTTTACATTTGAGGTCGGACCTTACATTCCGACGTCTTCTTTGTAGAATTGACTTACATTTCAATTCTCATTTCTGAATCAGTCCTACATTTTTGATTCTTTATATTTGAGGTTGGTCCTTACATTCTGACATCTTCTTTGGAGAATTAACCTACATTTCAATTCTCATTTCTGAATAAATCCTACATCTCTGATTCATTACATTTGAGATTGGTCCTTACATTCCGACACCATTTTTTTTAGAATTGACCTATATTTCAATTCTCATTTCCGAATCAATCCTACATATCTAATTCATTATATTCAGGGTAGGCCCTTACACTCTGACTCTCTTTCTCTCCCTCTTTTTGAGTCAATATTTGAATCTCAATTCGTACCTCGTGGTCAACACTTACATTTTCACTCCCATCCTTTGGAAATCTTTGAAATTTCATAACTCAAAGTCCACTCTCCAATCCCCAGCGAGAGTCCATACTTCTCGACTTGATTAAGCACACAAACTGCTAATCCCCAGCGGAAACAAATTTCCAGCAAAAAAAAATCACACACATAACTCTACACGTACTTCTTGGTCTCTTGACTTAGGAGTTTGTATTGGTTTTAGTTGATCTCGTCGGTCAACGCCAATACGCGCGGTGTGCTTGCCTAGCACACCACACCTATTGGGGGTCCATTTGTTGACCTCATTTTTGGTTGAGGTTTAGTTTTTCCTCTTTAGTAGCCTAGGGTCTAGCCATAGGACTTTTCCTATTGAATATTCCTAGAAAACTAGACATGACACCCTCACCATTAGAAATTCTACCCACTTCTTTACTCAACCTGAAGTTCCACATGTTGGTCTCAATCTCTAAGTACTTAGTAGATGGGGTCACTATGGGGGAAACTCAAGCTGAGTCACCCTTAGGATTGCTGGACCTTAGGGTTGACCTTGGGTGTTGGTCTGGAGCTAAGGCACTCACAACACTAATATGCACCCACAATCACTCACAACCATGAACTCAAATTTCTAGCCTAGATCCCTTGATCTTTTGGGATACTCATGTAGATGGTCCCCTAAACCGACTAGCCTTAGGGTTATGTTTTAGCTAAGACCACTATGTAGAGGACCCAAAATGGGGTTTCCTTTGATCCATGGCTTATTTGTGAAGATTGGTACCTCAACTCTACCAAAATACCCATGTTGGCCTTTTACCCCTAAAACACCCCCTAATTACCAAAATACCCCTCTTTGACCCAAAAATTCCAAAAATTCCTAGAAAATCCCAATAGATCCCTAATATTCCTAAATTCATTTCTTTCGACTACCCCATGACCCAATTTGGCCAATTTCATCATCTTTAACCAAAATCCCCAAATTGCCCTTTAAAG
Organism: Phalaenopsis equestris; assembly: GCF_001263595.1. Classification (NCBI taxonomy): domain Eukaryota; kingdom Viridiplantae; phylum Streptophyta; class Magnoliopsida; order Asparagales; family Orchidaceae; genus Phalaenopsis; species Phalaenopsis equestris. Next base: position 787,217 of record NW_018164798.1, on the reverse strand, counting down.
ACTCAAATTTCCCCAAGTCCAACTCAAATGTCCACCAATTTGATCTCAATTGACCCCAATTCCAATCCCAAACTTAAATTCAATTTTGATATGACCAAACTAAACCAAATCTAAGCTCAATTGGTCCATGATTTGAGCCCAATTTTGATTTGGGTCAAAGCCCCAATTTTGACCATATGACCTAATCTCACCAAATTGAACCCATAGACTAGTCAATTGGCCTCAATTAATGTTTAAAAATCTTTATGGCATTCATATACATAAAAATTAACCATCAATTGACATTGGTGAATCCTCAAATCCATTTGATTTTGGCTAAATCCAAAATTTAGCCCCAAATTGGCTAAGTCCCTAAATTTCACCCAATTGATTGACTTAACCTCCAAATTGGCATCCAATTAATGTTGAAAAATCTTCATGAGGTCCCTATTTACCATTTACAATAATCAATTTTGACTTAGCCCAAGGCCAACCCAAGCTAGACCCAAGCCTAGCCCAACATGACCAAATTGATTAAAGTTCAAAATTCATTTGCCAAATCAAAACACATTTGCATTAAATTATTGTGCTAGATTCCTCTGGATGCCCTGAGCACCTAGCCACCTCCCCCTGGCCAGCTGGCCAGCCTAGTGGCCGGGAAAGCCTAAAATCGAGAGCTACTGCCATGGAACCTCACCCAATTCAAACCTAGAGACCATCTCATCCAAATCAAACTACGGAGCTCATCTGCCCTCCACCTAAGCACCACAATGCACCCAAGCCTATGCCCTGAGAGACACCCAATGGCCATTTTTATAAAAACTCACCTCCC
>NW_018164798.1:785855-786306 GCF_001263595.1 Phalaenopsis equestris | reverse complement strand
GCTTCCCTAAGATCCCCTCAGTGCATTCGAACCATTTTCCCTCACCCATTCCCATTGTCGAAACTCAATTTTGAGCTTGAAACCCTGCCGAAAATTAGGACAAAGCCCAATACACCACCACACTCCACCAAACTTCAATTAATTGTGCCCACACCTTCACAAGAGTAAAAGAAGCCAAAGCCCCATCAAATTACCCTTCCACAGAGCCTCTACCATAGCTCTAGACTAACACATGAAATTGAGCTTGGTCGAATTCATACCTAAGACTTACACCAAGACCCGGGACTCAATCCCTAGCCTCCTTGGACCCCAACGAATGTGCCGAGCACCTCTGATTGAAGCCTCCCTTCTCAGAGAGAAAAGGTATAAAACTCCTCCTCCTCCCGAGCTTATTTTGATTCTCCATTTACTTAAACTTGATTTCATGGCATCTTAACCGTATGGATGTGTT
>NW_018164798.1:783102-783678 GCF_001263595.1 Phalaenopsis equestris | reverse complement strand
ACCATTAAGCAACATAATAAGTTTAACTGGACTCAAGGCTTTTCACTATTTGGTGAGGGAGAGACATGGACCTTTTTCCCCCTCCTAACTTGTTGGATACCTCAGAGGCTTATTAAACTTAATATTCTTTGCTCAATCAAATCATCCTTAATTAAAACTTTAAGGACTCACCAAGATATGACATAGGGTTAGGAAATCTATCAAGACTTTATTTTTCCTACTCTTTATAAATGGCCTCACATGCATTTTTAAGTTTCAGGTGGCAGAACGAGAACACTCGTCAGGTACGCTTTTACAGTTTATAGTACCGTCTTTCTTCTGCATTTTTCCTTACATGTTTCATGCTTGAATTTACCTAAATAAACTTGCATGTTAACCATAACCAAAACAAAAATTAAAAATCAACCAAGATAAAATTCACGACCACAACATTCAAAACATAAAACAACTCAAAATTTAATCACAAACATCGCACAAAACCACAACTTCAACTAAATTAAGATGTCTCTATCAAATGATCGGGAATCCCTCAGAGGAGGTAACCTACGGTTGTTAACGAGGCTTCCCACGGTTTAA
>NW_018164798.1:780157-783055 GCF_001263595.1 Phalaenopsis equestris | reverse complement strand
GAGTGAATCCAATAGAAACAATAGAAAATAGTGATGCCGGAACGAGGGAGCCGTAGGATCCTAACCGGTGTCGCTCTAATCAACTTTAATATACCCTCAATAAAATTTAAAGAACTTCAACCATAAGGCCACCTGATTTGATATTATAACTTGACACACTAGATAACTCAAACTCATCGCAGCAGGAGCTTAGAGCTAGCTTGGTGGGCAGCACAGCCGTCTTCAAAAGCAAAACCTGTCTTCCCCTGCTAAACCAATCTTCCTTCCTTAGACCTAAACAACAAAGCCATAGGACTTTGAGGTTGCTTGATTAAGCAATGTAAATCCTCACCTTGTCTTTAGGCCTTTGTATAGCCCTGCTATATAATATAAGCCCTAACTCGTCTTAGGATTCCGAGGTTGTCATCTGTCACGACCTAAATCCTCACATCTTTCAGGCTATTTGTGTGATCATTTCACACGAATGTAAGCCCTAACTAATAAAATTCTCAGGATGAAACATCTAAATATTTCTCCTCAAAACTGAAGCCAAACATTAGGATAGCTTGGGAAGTCACTGACATTCTCCTCTGGATCCATGACAACCCCTAGTTTCTCTTCCTCTGGATTCTACAATAAAATGTTCCAAGTTTGAACCAATCCCCTTGCACGCCTCTATGTCCGATTTTGTTGAAGAGTCCTACCCTTTGAAATTCCTTGAAGATAATATTTCTTGATTTTTATCGAGAGTTTTCTTAAGTGACTTTGGTCATTTAAGATGTAATTAACTATAGGGGCTTGCCCTTATAGGCCTTAGTTTATTTGAACGAGCCTCATCCTCAATTCTTGTGTTTATCCTTCGGGATAGATACACGATTTGAGGTACAATGCTCTTTCATTTCAAACTATAGTTTGATTTCATACTTCAACATCCTTCCAAAGCGGGCGACGGGATTTTGATTCTGGTGACCGACAGCTTCTTATGGGCAACCCCACAAACCAACTCAAAATAACGCCGACAGCTTCTTACGGGCAACCCCACAAACCAACCCAAAATAATGCCGACAATCTTCAACAAATTGCTGACGAAGAAAAGATTAATCAAAGAATAAGGATTCGTGAATTGTGGATTGAATAATCCCATGAAGGATATTGAAGAAACGATATTGCGGCGACGATGGGAAGTGTTGTGCTACACTACTGCCGCCGTGGTGGTTCTGTTGGTGAAAGAATTTTATGCAAATTTGCTTGGAATCAACTAAGGAATTGTTTATGTGCGAGGAATATGGATCACTTTCACTCCTGCAAGGATCAACGAATTATATATGATAGAGAATGTTCCTGTCTGCCACTATTCCAATTTTGTCACAACGAGAAACCAGATGAATAAGATTTATCAATATTTAATGGACGAAACTGACAACTGGGAAACAAGAGAAAATATGTATGTTAGTTTTTTTGTAACACTCCTAAATCCCGTTTCAAAACATTGGCACTTTTTCAATTCTGCGAAACTGTTAACGACAATGAAGATCGGTTAAGTTTCTAAAGAAAGTGTCATTTTGAATTACTACATCCAAAGGAGATTGCCGATCAACATTGTCTATAATTGTGAAGTCAATTTTGGGCCTGATCATTCATGGATCAACTTATGGGCTTGGAAACCTCCTCCACAATTTTCTCACTTTGCAGTCAGTTCCAAGTGTCCTATAAAAATTGGGAAAAGGTACTGCTACCTTGGAAGCCTTCGGATCCAACTGAAAGATTCCTAATTTTTGAAGATAAAAATAACATGACAATTATAGTAGATCAAGCATTTCAGAATTCATTGCTGGTTCAACCATTAGTCCCTGATAAGTCTCTTGTGATCATGCGCCAACTCAAGAAATTGGAAAAGGAGGTACAAAATGTCATGAATGTGATTAATAATATCTCTAATTTCTTTGATCATCTAGACTGGAGGACGAAGGAAAATTTTGAGCACTCTGGACATTTGGAAGATAGCTTGATACGAATAAAGAGGAGGATGAAGTTAATAGAAGAGGATTTCACTAAAGAATTTCCATTCTGACCCTTCTACAACCTCTTTGTTCATGTGCAATCAATGGGTGATCTCAGAGGAGAATTGAATACCGAGACTGAAGATTAGTAGATTTATATTACTACCTATTTGTCTATCTATGTATTTTGATTTGAACTTTGTATTTGCTTTGCTTTAGAAATATTCTTTTAAATCTTTGTATAGTTGAGACTAACCATAGGATATTTTGTTTTCAGCATTTTGAGTATTGTGGCTTGGATTGCGACACTGAATTAATGTATTGAGGTTGTGGAAATAAGAAAATACAAAACTTAGGTGTGTTATGTAACGTACATTGTACCCCTGGGAATTTATATATAAATGTGATGTTTTTGTATTGTGAAAGTTTATATGTGCTAAGTACATCATTTAGTCACTTAAAAATTATGTCTAGAATGATTAAAAACATGTCATTAAGGCTTGAAATTGATCGAAATCTCAAAAATCCGGAATTTGGACAAAATCAATAGATCCCGCCGACGGCGCCATCGACCCTACCGACGGCGAGCTCACGAAAAAAAACTTTTAATCGTGATTTTGACCAGTCAATCGCCATTATTCATCATCCCCTTCCTCCTAAAAATGTCATTTTTGACCTAGGGCTTGAAAGATCTTGGATTGGGAGGTGATTTCAAGGCTGTTTGACACTGGATTTGATCATCTTTAGGTAAGAGCTTCACTCCAAGCTCAAAATATTTGATTTTCACCATGAATTTCTTCCACATTGAGGATATCCAAAAAATTTTTAGAATGTGAAGAAAATTTGGGAAGAAATTCATGGATCTTAATGTTGAACTCTTAAAATTACTATTTGTGAAGCCATGATTTGCATATTTGAA
>NW_018164798.1:778364-780087 GCF_001263595.1 Phalaenopsis equestris | reverse complement strand
TGGCTCCAGACAAAAGAGACGGGTTGAGTTCGACGAGTCTTGCTTCGTCAATGCGATGGCTCAAACAAAATTTACTTCCATATTTAAAGGAAAGAAGTGCATACAAGATCGAGTTTTTGAAAGTCCGGGAGGAGAAATCAAACAAGTTATTGCCGAGCGGAGGTGGGAAAACTTTTGTGACACCACCAATAAAGCTGATGCAAATGTTGTGAAGGAGTTCTATGCTAATTTAATTTATTCTGATGAAGGAATTGTTCAAGTGCGAGGATTCCCTATTGAGTTTACAGCCGCCCGCATCAACACTTTTTATGAAGTCCTAGACTCTTACAGCTGTCAATATGAATCCTTTAGTACAATAGAAGGCTCCCTCAATGATGTGATCAACTTTCTCACTGGAAAGGAACATGGAAGATTAAACAACGGGAACGGGTAAATTTTTCTGCTTCCATGTTGAATGCCACCTCTAAGGCGTGGCACTATTTCATTTCCTCTACTTTGTTACCGACCTATCACCATAGTGAGGTAACTAGAGATAAAGCTATTCTGAATTTATGTATTCAAAATGACATAACTATAAATGTGGGGAGAATAATTCTTGGGAATATATTGACTACGGTAAGGAGTGAGACTAGTGGAGGTCTAGGACATCATGGACTTATTTATACAATTTGCAAACTTTCTGGGGTAGAAAGAATTTGGAGATGAAGAATGTTTATCCTATGAAACCCATTAGTAAAGCTAATTTTAAGACTTATGAATCCCATGAGAAATGGAGAACTGGGAGTAGAAGTTAAGAACCTTCTACTAGTAGAGATGTTCCCTCTACAAGTTATGATCTTCCACCTTCTAGTTCCCCTACCCTCTATGATTTGATGAATGAGTTGACCTTGCAGCGGAAGAGCATAGAATTGATAAATGAAAGAATTAGAGGTTTAGAACGTCAACACGACTATGATCTTCAGTGGCATTCAAATTTTTCAAATTTTTAGGTAGCCTATTATGAAGCTCAGGCCCGACACTACAGAGGTGAGCCTGACGTTACTTATCCTGAGTGCCCCAGGTATACTCCGTATCATCCCGATCCACCTACTGATCAAGGGGATGAAGATATAGCTTGGGATTTTGTTATTGAATGAAATTGATGTACTTATGTTTGTATTTTTATTTTTGTAATCTTTTTGTAATAGAAATGGATGTTTATGTATTTGGACTTTCATTTTTATTATTCTGTGTACTTGGATAATTTTAATTTTTTTTATAAAGTTAATGTTATAGTTAAATGTGTATGTGTAGTTTAATAGATATTGAGTAGAATTTTGGATTGTAATGTGAATTTTATTTCGCATTTTAATTTTAATTTTTTAGTTTTGTATTTGTGTTAGGAAATGTTGTGCTTATTTAATGTTTTAGTTTTATACTTCTTTCAAAATTTTATTACCCAAAAATTCATCTAATGATTTATATGTGTAGAAAGCTCCTAATATTATAGTCCGAAGGCCTGTGAAAATTTTAGAATGATGAAAATGCCTATAATACTGAGGTATGATTTATATTTATAGTTTTTCTTTTCACCTGTATTATTTCATGTTTAAAAATTTAAGTTTGGGGGAGGGAAGAAAAAGATTAACTGTTAAATGTCCTCTATTTCAATATTTTCAAAAATTATTTATATGATTTTATGTAGTGAATTTAATTCAGGTAACTATATTTTTGTAACTATTTA
>NW_018164798.1:776758-777972 GCF_001263595.1 Phalaenopsis equestris | reverse complement strand
GTCTTTTACTAGTAGAGTTCTCATGAAGTTTTTATCTTTTGGATATTCTAAGTGACTTAATATTGCAACATATACTCATTCTTGAAATAAATAGAAGAGTAGAACTCTTAAACTTGATGACTAAATAATCTTGTAGCTACATATTTAATTTAATTACTTGAATTCTTTCTGAAAATATCAGTATGATATTTATTTAAGTCAAACTTATAGTATTTTCAAATTAAAACATTACTGCAGTAGATCATAACTTTTATATAGTTCTAAAATTATTTGAGGGCAAGTAATAGTTAAGATTGGGGGATTTTGACCGGAGGAAAATATGTTGAGTTTTTTATACCTATTTTATATTGTTTTTGATGATATTGCACTTTAAAGAAAGGTATTTTTGATGTTTTGTTGCAGGAATGATGAATTAGGGTCATTGGAGCAAAAAGATGCAAAAAGGAGAAAAATTGGAGTGAAAATGACCAAAATGTGAAGATTTGAACTAGGGCACCGACGGCGAGCCCAACGAGGCCGAGGCTATAGGACAAAATTCCAAGAAGCCCGCCGACGGTGCCCTCAAGGCTGCCGACGGTGAGCTCGACGATTATCCCTACTCAAGCTTTGGATAAGGCCAAATTTTGAAGGGATGCTTAGGCAACTCTTGGGAAAGCTCATCCACAACTTTAAAAGGCTATTTTGGCCGAAAATTTGAGAGCCTGGAGAAGTAGGGTAAGAATCTAGAGAGTAAAGGAAGTGCTAGAGAGAGTTCATAGAGATACTAAAGATTAGAAAGGTTCCAATATTGTGAGGAATTCTTCGAGAAATTGTAAGGGTGGAGGGAAAGTGAGAGATTTCTTCCTCGTTGCTACTTCCAAGAGGAATTCTGTGTGGTATAAAAAATAGAAGAGATTCAGAAGAACTTCGAGGAGTGTTCTTGGGAGAAACTAGAGATAAGTTATTTACTTGTTGATAGTTTGTATGTCTTTGATTTTATATATGAATTTCAAGTTGTGATGTGTTTTCCCCATGAGTTCTGAGTTGTTTTCTTTGTCTTTCTTCTTGTCTTGGTGAAGCCATGAAAATGTTTAAGAAATTGTGATGATCTTTTCACTTCGGTCTTAATTAACTTTCAATCTGGCCAATTGATTTGTTAAAATATGTTGAATTTTACAACTAAAGTGAAGATTCAGGGAGGTCAAAGCCCTTGGAAGTTGGGGATTACATCCAAG